>NC_142468.1:108900405-109052753 GCF_049115385.1 Moschus berezovskii | reverse complement strand
AGTAGAATTTTTTACTAAAACATAAAAACTAGCAAGTTGGTATTATTTTTCTGTCCACCATCTGTGTCCAAACCGAATTTAGTAAATTTTAAATGGTAGTGGCTAAGTACTCCCATTGCTTAGTATGAGTTATTTTTATACATTGTTTTGTTGTCTTTTGCAACCCCATGGACTGTAGCCCACCAGGCTCCTCTGTCCATGGAATTTTCAAGGCAAGAATGCTGGAGGAGGTTGCCATTTTCTTCTCCAGGGTATCTTTCTGACCCAGGGATCAGAGTGGCGTCTCCTGCATCTCCTCTTTATCACTGAGCCACCAGGGAAGCTCATTCTTATACATTAATTCTATATGATTATTAGGCAATCTATGTTAGGAAAGTTTCAATCTAACCTGTTAATTTAGTTGTGAGCTTACTGAGAAAAGAGTGTATTTTCCTCAACTTTGTAATCCTGGCCTCTAACATAGTGCCTGGCATATAGTAGGTATTCAATATATGATGAATGATTGAATAAAAGAGAATTAAAAGTAAAATCTAGGAAAACTTTCCTGAGATGATTTTTGAGAAAAAACATCTTGGAACTGATAGACATATTCGAGATTTTAAAATTAATGGTTCTACTGTGTCAGAGAAGTAAATTGATTTATTTGTGATCGCATTGTTACTTGAAAGATTATTACTAGGTGAACACAGGCCTCCTGACTCTTACTTTAGTGCTCATTTCAGCACACTTCTGGCCTCCTGTAGTTAAAATTTTATGAAGTAAATGGGAGAGAAGGTGAATGAGCGACTGATGGGAAAATAACCTACTACGGAGAACATCTCTAGAGTCCAATAATTCTGATTTACCATGGAATTGACTACAGTTTCTAGATAAGGTTAAATTTTAATAAGTTCATCTTTATGTCATCATTTAAGCATCACTAAGCATTTGTTCAGGAGTAGATGATGGCATAGAAAGGTTATAAGTCAATGAGGAATTTTCAGAAATTAAAAATCTTGGTAAATTGAAGACCCCGACTTAGAAGACTTTTAGATAGCTAAAACTGTATAGGTTAATCTTCGGTTTCATGTCATTTTAGAGTGAAGGTGTTGTTGAAAAAAATTAAATCTAATGAGAATTGGAAGAATTATGCATGTACTTTTCATTGTATTTGTGGCTTTGTTGCTTATTTTTGTAAGGTGATAGTGGCATTAACAAATTGTAAAAATTTTATTATAAAGTTTTGGTTAACTTTTTTGGTATAAGAAATGATATTTTTTCCTGGCTATAATAATAGCTTTCATTTATTATATTGAGTATGTACACAGTAACAGATACTGCCCTTTATGCATTATCTTATTTAATCATGTTAATAGTTCTTTGAGGCAGGTATCATCATCATCATCATCATCATCATCATCTTAGGCTCAGAGCTATTACATAATTTGCTTGTGGTCCCACAGCTAATAAGTGGTAGAGGTAGAATTCAAATCCAAGCCCATATGCTTTCAGAGCCTGAGCTCTTTACCAGTACTACATTGTACTAGATTATAGACATGTATTATTAAATCCTTCAAGATACATCTGAGGACTTCCTTTGTGTGTGATATTGTACTTAGTACTCTTGAAGCTACAGAAGCCATCAAAGATATAATTAGGACTCGAAGAATCTAGTAACTTGAGAACAGTTATAAATCATCATTACTTTATAATCAAAAGCTGGAGTCGGAAACTTTGAAAGATTTCTTCTTATTTTTTTCCCAGTATACATCTGAAAATGCTTATCAATAATGCTGACTTTTTTTGTTCAGCCACTAAACTTGGCTTTCTTAACAGGTTTTTCATGGGAGTGTGACATTACCAGCATACTGGGAAAACACTTAGTGGGATATATTAGTCTGAATCACTGTCATAACTGGATCACCATGGCATTTTCATTATCATTTTTAGATTCTGTTGTTCAAATTGATTTTCTCCCTCTGTATATTTCCCAGCATGTATTAGATGGTGATGTTTCATCCACCATGAAGCCTGCTAAGACAAACTTTAGGGGTAAGTGAGCCTTTTTTGCTGATTAAAATTGGATTTGCAGCATTTTGAAATTTTAATTGAAAATGGTCTTGTGGCCGCTTTAGCACTCAATTCCTCTTTACTGAATTTTTTGGAGATTTTCAGCATCTTATCGCAAATCTTTTTGATCTTTTTCAATGTTTTGCTTGAGACATGTTTTCTAAGTAGCCATACATCATATGTGAACAAATTGACTTATATAGTAAATAAATGATTTTTATTAATATTCAGAAAGGGAGCAAATAGATACCTAACTGTGAAGAAGAAAGATGGATCAGAAACAGCTCATGCAATGATGACCTGTAATTTGACTCATAATACAAAACATGCTGTTAGGAGCCTAATTCAGAGATTTCCTGTCACCAATAAAGAGCGTACTGAACTTCTGCCTAAAACAGAAAGAGGAAATGTGTTTGCTGTTGAAGCTGGTATGTATTTTCTGGCGAGATTCCTTGTTTATCCTTTTATTGAATGACTATTCTTTTCCCACTTAACATTAAAAATTTTTTAACATTTTGAAACAACATTAAATAAGATTTCTCATTGTGAATAAGTTTGCTTGAAATGATTAGAATTTGTAAAAATTGTGTAATGAAATGCAGTGTTAAGGCATGTCATTAAGTTAGATAGGGTTTTTGTTTCTTTTTTTGTATGTTGCAGTAATAGCTAACCATTTACTGAGCACTTATTGTGTGCTGGACAGCATAGTAAACTTGATATAGAGCCTCATGGCAACCCTTCCAAGGTAAGAATTTACCCTATTTCACACGTGAAGAAACTGGGCTCAGAGAAGTTTAATAATTTGTTCAAGGCCGCTCAATCAGCTAGTAAACTGCAGAGCTGGGGTTTGACTCCAAGGTCTGGACTTTACTATTATATATTATGCCGCCATGATACACTGTGAGTGGAATTTTGAATTAGGGCTTCAGCTTCTGGGAAGAGATAGGATAGACTCTTCAGTATATTAACTTGCTCAGAGGTAGATAAATATATATATTTAGGTTATAAAGTGAAGTTGTAATTTTACTGTTTGGAAATATAATTTTCCTAATGAGAAGTTTGTTTCTTTTATTATCTCCAGTGACAGAGTTTCTATTGGTGAAGTAGGTTTGCAGAATGTAGAAAATGCATGGTCCTAGCTATCAAGAAGTTTTATTAATAAAATTACATTCACACAAAAATATTTTAAGTTATGTGAAGAATATAAAACACATCATGCCTTTTATATTCCTATCTGCTTAAATATAGATGTTGGCTAAAATGCACAATTAGGAGATTTGTTAAGCATTAAGGCCTTAAATTTACACGTTATTCTGTTTGATCACATAATCTTACATGCTAACTTCAAGAGGGTTTTTTTCTTTTTCATATGTGTTTTCATACTGCATGTAATAGACTTTACAAGTATAATGTGTATTGTTTCCTACTCTAAAATTTTGTTCTAATTGATAGAAACAAGTTTGAGAATCGTTTTAGGATATCAAAATTGGATTTTATTTTTAATGATATTTGTTCATTTTAAAACATCATATACTAGGAATACTTCTGAGAAATTTGCCTTCTAATTGATATCAAAATGTGTAAAATGTTCTCTAAGAATATTGTGTAGGAGTAAAGCAGCTGAGGCATTGCTTGGTAATTTTATGTTGACTGAGTAGAGAAGAAACATTTAGAAGGTATTAATTACTTATGTTTTTAACTGTATTGTTGATATAAATTTTTTTTTCTCTTATTCATTTTCAAAGAAAATCGGGAAATGAGCAAGACAAGTGGGCGTCTCAACAATGGCATACCTCAGATTCCAGTAAAAAGAGGAGAATCTGAATTTGATTCTTTCAGACAATCTCTGCCAGTGTTTGAAAAACAAGAGGAAATTGTTAAAATAATTAAAGAAAATAAAGTAGTTTTGATTGTAGGAGAAACTGGATCTGGAAAGACTACACAGGTTTGTTTCTACTTTGTTGTTTATAGAAGAAAAAATATTTTACTTCATGTGATCGTTTTGCATCACATCTATACTACATATACAAAGTAAACATAATTAGAGTTTTTCAACTAGTAGTTTGGCTGAAATGTAAAAATTCATGAAATCCAATATTTGCATAGGTATTGATAAAACAGCATCTTCTGCTCTTTTGATAAAAGTATATATTGTTTTGAAGGGCTGATTGATCATTTTTATGAAAATTAAATTTATATACTCTGACTCAGCATATATTTGTCTTTGCAAAAGTATTTGAGGATAGATGCTCACTACAGTGTTCTTTATAGCAAGCAACAACATCAAGAATAACAAACCTAAAAAAGCTGGACATTACTTTATATGTAGTCATATTTTTTAAATTATAGCACATCCATTAGATGGGATGTGCAGCTATTAAAATGGATTAGGTAGATCTGATATGTTGTTAAGTGACATCAGCAGATTACAAGCATTAAGTATAATAATGACTTTGTGTGAATAAAAACCTGTTTATATACACAAATATTTTAAGTTGTATAAACATATTTTTCCCCCAAAAGAATTTATGAGAGACTTAACAGTAGTTACTTTTGTGGAGAGGACTGTTGGTAATGGTAGGGGTTGGCAAGACTTTTACCTTATATTTTAAATCGTTTTGACCTGTTTGAATTTAATTATAGAAGAATGTTTGCAGTCCTGGTATTAGGCTATTTCTGATTTCTTTATACTTTTCACTATTTAAAAGATTCCAACAGAATTTTATTTCATTGACTTTATAGGATATTTTGGAGAGAATTGACATTTTTGCAATATTGATTATTCCTGCCCAGGAATATGTCATATTTTTTTAGAATATTCCCATCTTCTATGTTTTTCAGTAGTGTTTTACAATCTTTTTCATATAAATCTTAACTGTTTCTTTATACTTTTGTTTGTAAGTGTTTTAGTTTCTATTGTGAACAAAATCTTTCTAAATTACACTTGTTAGCTGATTATTAGCAGTTAACATGAAAGTTTTTTTTTTTATGTTTGGACATGTTACATAACTTTTTTGTTTCTAATGATTTTTCAGTTGACATGGATTTTCTGGATATACAGTTGTGTCATCTTATAGTACTTTAAAATTTGTTTCAGATTCCTCAGTTCCTTTTAGATGATTGCTTTAAAAATGGTATTCCCTGCCGTATATTCTGTACTCAACCAAGACGATTAGCAGCTATTGCTGTGGCTGAAAGAGTTGCTGCAGAGAGAAGAGAAAGGATTGGTCAAACAATTGGGTATCAGATCCGTTTAGAAAGCAGGTAAAAACAATTCACCTGTAACCTTTTATCATTCTTAGAAAAGACTAAATATTTGTATTTCACTCCTTGGAAGGAAAGTTATGACCAACCTAGATAGCATAAAAAGCAGAGACATTACTTTGTCAACCAAGGTCTGTCTAGTCAGGGCTATGGTTTTTCCAGTGGTCATGTATGGATGTGAGAGTTGGACTGTGAAGAAAGCTGAGCACCGAAGAATTCATGCTTTTGAACTGTGGTGTTGGAGAAGAATCTTGAGAGTCCCTTGGACTGCAAGGAGATCCAACCAGTCCATTCTAAAGGAGATCAGTCCTGGGTGTTCATTGGAAGGACTAATGCTAAAGCTGAAACTGCAATACTTTGGCCACCTCATGTGATGAGTTGACTCACTGGAAAAGACTCTGATGCTAGGAGGGATTGGGGGCAGGAGGAGAAGGGGACGGCTGGATGGCATCACCGACTCAATGGACATGAGTTTGAGTGAACTCCGGGAGTTGGTGATGGACAGGGAGGCCTGGCTGTGATTCATGGGGTCGCGGAGAGTCGGACACGACTGAGCGACTGAACTGAACTGAAACATAGAGAATGTGTTAGTTGAAAAATGAGGTAGTCATTTTGCTTCAAGAAAGTTTGTGAATGGAACATTGAGGTCATGTCCAAACTTATTGAGGTTCTGAGTAAATAAATAGTTTGAAAAGAAATCCTGTTTCATTGTTTCATGATAAAGTGAAGGTTGTATCACCTCTTTGAGTCTTAGTTTCCTCATCTGTATTATGTGGTTAATGAAAGCATTTAGAGCACAGGTTTGATGTGACGTTTACAGTAAGCACTCGATAAGTGCTAGTGACTGAATTATTGTTATTGATATTAGTAGTACTTAGTTGTGCCTGCTTGACAAGTAGTACCATTTATTTGCTCATAATTATTTGGGTATAATGATTCAAAAAGCTGATCTCATTTATGATATACTCTTGTCCTCAAGTTAAAAATGTTTAAGATCTTAAAAACAATCTCTTCGGACTCTTGAACAAAATAATAAAAGGCTGTTAGTAATAATATTTTTGTCATATTCAGTTCAGTTCAGTTCAGTCGCTCAGTCGTGTCCGACTCTCCGCGACCCCATGAATCACAGCACGCCAGGCCTCCCTGTCCATCACCAACTCCCGGAGTTCACTCAAACTCATGTCCACAGAGTCGGTGATGCCATCCAGCCATCTCATTCTCCGTCGTCCCCTTCTCCTCCCACCCCCAACCCTTCCCAGCATCAGAGTCTTTTCCAGTGAGTCAACTCATCAAACATAAAATATGTATTTCATATAACTTTGCTTATAAAGCATGTATACCAGTACACTAAATGTATATCAGTACACTAAATGTATATGTATACCAGTACACTACATGTATACCAGCGAACTAAAATGGACTGGAATGGGTGAATTTAATTCAGATGACCATTACATATACTACTGTGGGAAAGAATCCCTTAGAAGAAATGGAGTAGCCATCATAGTCAACAAAAGAGTCCAAAATGCAGTACTTGGATGCAATCTCAAAAATGACAGAATGATCTTTGTTCGTTTCCAAGGCAAACCATTCAGTATCACGGTAATCCAAGACTATGACCTGACCAGTAATGCTGAAGAAACTGAAGTTGAATAGTTCTATGAAGACCTACAAGACCTTCTAGAACTAACAGTCCAAAAAAATGTCCTTTACATTATAGGAGACTGGAATGCAAAAGTAGGAAGTCAAGAAACACCTGGAGTAACAGGCAGATTTGGCCTTGGAGTATGGAATGAAGCAGGGCAAAGGCTAATAGAGTTTTGCCAAGAGAACGCACTGATCACAGCAAACACCCTCTTCCAACAACACAAGAGAAGACTCTACACATGGGCATCACTAGGTGGCCAACACTGAAATCAGATTGATTATATTCTTTGCAGCCAAAGATGGAGAAGTTCAATACAGTCAGCAAAAACAAGACTGGGAGCTGATTGTGGCTCAGATCATGAACTTCTTATTGCCAAATTCAGACGTAAATTGAAGAAAGTAGGGAAAACCCTAGACCATTCAGATTGATCTAAATAAAATCACTTAGAATTATACAGTGGAAGTGATAAATAGATTTAAGGGGCTAGATCTGATAGAGTGCCTGAAGAACTATGGACAAAGGTTTGTGACATTGTACAGTAGACAGGGATCAAGACCATCCCCAAGAAAAAGAAATGCAAAAAAACAAAATGGCTGTCTGAGGAGGCCTTACAAATAGCTGTGAATAGAAGAGAAGTGAAAGGCAAAGGGGAAAAGGAAAGATATACCCATTTGAATGCAGAGTTCCAAAGAATAGCAAAGAGAGATAAGAAAACCTTTCTCAGTGATCAGTGCAAAGAATAGAGGAAAACAATAGAATGGGAAAGACTAGAGATCTCTTCAAAAAAATTAGAGATACCAAGGGAACATTTCAGGCAAAGATGAGCTCAATAAGGGACAGAAATGTTATGGACCTAACAGAAGCAGAAGATACTAAGAAGAGGTGGCAAGAATACACAGAAGAACTATACAAAAAAGATCTTCACGACCCAGATAATCACAATGGTGTGATCACTCACCTAGAGCCAGACATCCTGGAATGTGAAGTCAAGTGGGCTTTAGGAAACATCCCTCTGGACAAACCTTGTGGAAGTGATGAAATTCCACTTGAGCTATTTCAAATCCTAAAAGATGATGCTGTGAAAGTCGTGCATTCAATATGCCAGAAATTTGGAAAACTCAGCAGTGGACACAAGACTGAAAAGGTCAGTTTTCATTCCAATCAAAGAAAGGCAATGCCAAAGAATGCTCAAACTACCACACAATGCACTCATCTCACAACGCTAGTAAAGTAATGCTGAAAATTCTCCAAGCCAGGCTTCAGCAATACGTGAACCGTGAACTTCCAGATGTTCAAGCTGGATTTAGAAATGGCAGAGGAACCAGAGATCAAATTGCCAACATCTGCTGGATCATGGAAAAAGCAAGAGAGTTCAAGAACATCTATTTCTGCTTCATTGACTATGCCAAAGCCTTTGACTATGTGGATCACAATAAACTGTGGAAAATTCTGAAAGAGATGGGAATACCAGACCACCTGACCTGCCTCTTGAGAAACTTGTATGCAGGTCATTTAACAACAGACTAGTTCAAAACAGGAAAAGGAGTACGTCAAGGTTGTATATTGTCACCCTGCTTATTTAACTTACATGCAGAGTACATCATGAGGAACGCTGGGCTGGAGGAAGCACAAGCTGGAATCAAGATTGCCAGGAGAAATATCAATAACCTCAGATATGCAGATGACACCACCCTTATGGCAGAAAGCGAAGAAGAACTAAAGAACCTCTGGATGAAAGTGAAAGGGGAGAGTGAAAAAGTTGGCCAAATGCTCAACATTCAAAAAACTAAGACCACCGCATCCTGTCCTATCTCTTGGCAAATAGATGGGGGAACAGTGGAAACGGTGGCTGACTTTACTTTTTTGGGCTCCAAAATCACTGCAGATGGTGACTGCAGCCATGAAATTAAAAGATGCTTACTCCTTGGAAGGAAAGTTATGACCAACCTAGACAGCATATTAAAAAGCAGAGACATTACTTTGCCAACAAAGGTCCATTTGGTCAAGGCTGTGGTTTCCAGTAGTCATGTATGGATGTGAGAGTTGGACTCTAAAGAAAGCTGAGTGCCAAAGAATTGATGCTTTTGAACTGTGGTGTTGGAGAAGACTCTTGAGAGTCCCTGGACTGTAAGGAGATCCAACCAGTCGATTCTAAAAGAGATCAGTCTTTGGTGTTCATTGCAAGGACTGATGTTGAGGCTGAAACTCCAATACTTTGGCCACCTGATGTGAAGAGCTGAGTCATTTGCAAAAACCCTGATGCTGGGAAAGATTGAGGGCAGGAGGAGAAGGGGACGACAAATGGTTAGATGGTTGGATGGCATCACTGACTCAGTGGAGATGTATTTGAGTAAACTCTGGGATTTGGTGATGGACAGGGAAGCCTGGCATGCTGTGGTCCATGGGATCTCGAAGAGTCGGACTCAACTGAGCAACTGGACTGAACTGAACTGAACCAGTACACTGTTATGTTAGTAATATTTACTAAAATACTAAGGATACTAGCATTTTAATATGGCCATGCTTTAATTGTATAAAAGATTTGTAATTGTGCATTTTTTTTTTTAAAGGGTTTCTCCAAAGACACTTCTGACATTTTGCACCAATGGGGTACTGCTTCGTACACTGATGGCAGGAGATAGTACATTGTCAACTGTGACACATGTTATTGTGGTAAGAATATTTAAATTTAAATAGCTAATTTAAGATTTTAGAATAGGATATAAGTGAGAACCAATTCTTTTTAAAACAGGCTGTTCTAATCAAGTTACTTTTTATTTTCCTTAATTATTAGTAATAAGTATTTATATTAAATAAAGATATTCTTGCCATCAGTTTTCATGAGTGAAAATAGATAACTTTGTAAAAAGTGCTTTTTATATATAAAAATGATACGTGTATTTCAGGAGTCTCCAGAATAGTGAAAGTTTTCTTTTTTCTCTGTGCCTAGTCATCTATTTTCTCTTCCATATCTTAGGAGAATACTTAAAGTCATTTAACTTCCTGGTTATGCTGCTAAATTAACTAGTTGCTGATGAAATAAGCAGATGAATTAGCACCTTATTAAAGAATTCTTAGCTTTTATCCAGTTTGTGTCAGAAAACTTACATTAAGTTTTATAAGCTTGTGATAAGCACCTTTTGGAAAGTTATTAGTTCTCTGCATTCAAACCACAATATGCACCTGGTCCTGATGCTAACAGAAGCATATTTAAATAGATTTTATATGTATTAAAAGTATATTAAATTAGACTGTACTAATTCAGAATTTGTTTATTTGTTTTAGTTACTGTAGTTTTACATTCTGTGGGAAAAAGGGCAATATGTTAACAACAGAAGATTGTTAATATCTGAGTATTTCTAAATTGTCTGTAAAACAGAATTTTCACTGATTGACTGTTTCCGCATTTAACTTGATTTAGTGTGAAACTCAGCAGCTCCATAGTTTTAAAGACGTCACTTATTTTATATTTTAACTGTTCCATGGTTTGTTTTTGTTTACTGCAGGATGAAGTACATGAAAGGGATCGATTTAGTGATTTTTTACTTACAAAGTTAAGAGATTTACTGCAGAAGCACCCAACTTTGAAACTAATTCTTTCTAGTGCTGCCTTAGATGTAAATCTTTTTGTAAGATATTTTGGGAGCTGTCCAGTGATATATAGTAAGTAAAATCGTTAGATTTCTTCTAGGATTTTACAAAAGAATTCTTTTTTGGTTTGATTTTATTTATTGAAATAGAAATATTAAGGAATATTCTGATATATAGGGCATCCTTTTCTGTTTTCTCTGAGATGTGCTTAATCAGTCATATCTATATATTTTCATCCTCTCCTTTTTCACTCTTTGGTATTGTGTAGTGAGCCAGTTTTCTAAACTTAAAAGGGGATATGTTTTAATTTTGTATTCCTCTTTAAATTCTCTCTTACAACTTCACCTTTATTGCTAGACTCTTTCACAGAGTAGTCATATTCCCATGTTTACTTCCCATGTACTTCTGAATATGCTGCCACTGAACTTTTGTCCTTATCCTTTAATCATACCTGAATTTTCCACCAATGTTTAAAAAAATTATTAATTTTCTTCTCAAAAATTGAAAAAGTTGTGTTTACCTCAGTGTTTTTACCTCAGTTCAAACATGTAAGATGTAGTTCATTATATTGAACAGCTGCTTTTATATTTCCTGATATGAATGTACCATGATTTATTTAACCATTTCTTAATTTTTAAACATTCACATTTGTCCTGGATCCTTCCTTCTGCCAACTATAAACTTTGTTGTTATGAACATCCTTATACATATATTCTCATATATATATATATTTATATATATATCAGTTCAGTTCAGTTCAGTCGCTCAGTCGTGTCCGACTCTCCGCGACCCCATGAATCACAGCACGCCAGGCCTCCCTGTCCATCACCAACTCCCGGAGTACACTCAAACTCATGTCCACAGAGTCGGTGATGCCATCCAGCCATCTCATTCTCCGTCGTCCCCTTCTCCTCCCGCCCCCAACCTTTCCCAGCATCAGAGTCTTTTCCAGTGAGTCAACTCGTCTCATGAGGTGGCCAAAGTATTGGAGTTTCAGCTTTAGCATCAGTCCCTCCAATGAACATCCAGGATTGATCTCCTTTAGAATGGACTGGTTGGATCTCCTTGCAGTATAAGGGACTCTCAAGAGTCTTCTCCAACACCACAGTTCAAAAGCATCGATTCTTCGGCGATCAGCTTTCTTCACAGTCCAACTCTCACATCCATACATGACCACGGGAAAAACCATTGCCTTGACTAGACGGACCTTGGTCGGCAAAGTAATGTCTCTGCTTTTTAATATACTATCAAGGTTGGTCATAACTTTCCTTCCAAGGAGCAAGCGTCTTTTAATTTCATGGCTGCAATCAGCATCTGCAGTGATTTTGGAGCCCAAAAAAACAAAGTCTGACACTGTTTCCACTGTTTTTCCATCTATTTCCCATGAAGTGATGGGACCAGATGCCATGATCTTTGTTTTCTGAATGTTGAGCTTCAAGCCAACCTTTTCACTCTCCTCTTTCACTTTCATCAAGAGGCTTTTGAGTTCCTCTTCACTTTCTGCCATAAGGGTAGTGTCATCTGCATATCTGAGGTTATTGATATTTCTCCCAGCAATCTTGATTCCAGCTTGTGCTATAGCTGCTCTTATTTGAGAATAGATTCTTAAAAGTGAAATTGTTGAGTAAAAAAGAATGTCTATTTTTAATTTTAACAATAATATGGTTTTGCCATTTTACTTTTCCAAAAGGCTGAAATGATTCACATTTCTGAAGTTTATGGGGCTATTCATTTATGCGTTCTTAACAGTATTGTTTTGAAACTGATTTAATTACCAAGCCTGTTATTCCAATCTTATATAAAAATCTTACTTAAAATTGCCATAGTATTTCTTATAATCATTCCCCCTTTTTTTGTGAAATGCTCATATCCCCATCATCTGTTTGCCAGCACTGCTTCCTAAGTCTCATTCTGTATTATAGCTTATACTTTCATGGTCTCCTCTGTGGGCTTATTTTGCATGGTGCTTAAATATTGGTATTTTTGAGGATTATTCTCATGATCCATTCTTTCTTTCTCTTCCTCTCTTCTTTTCCCTTCCCTTCCCCTTCTTTCCCTTCCCTTTTTGACTTCTTTGCTTTTTCTCTTTTCTGCTCTATTCTGCTCTCTACTTGATACTGGGAATGCAGTTTGTTTCCCTAGAAGATCTCGTTCTTGCCCTTGGCTTCTACTTCCTCTTATATGGATGACTCCTGAATCTTTATTTCCCAATTCAACCTGTTCTCCAGAGCTTTGGACTTAGGAAGTTTATAAGCAGTTCACATCTAGTATTCCCTAACTGAATACTAATCCTTTCTAAAATATATACAAGCAACTCCTTCAGCTCAATTCCAGAAAAGTAAATGACCCAATCAAAAATGGGCCAAGGAACTAAACAGACAGTTCTCCAAAGAAGATATACAGATGGCTAACAAACACATGAAAAGATGCTCAACATCACTCATCAGAGAAATGCAAATCAAAACCACAATGAGGTAACATCTCACGCTGGTCAGAATGGCTGCTATCCAAAAGTCTACAAGCAATAAATGCTGGAGAGGGTGTGGAGAAAAGGGAACCCCCTTACACTGTTGGTGGGAATTCAAACTAGTACAGCCACTATGGAGAACAGTGTGGAGATTCCTTAAAAAACTGGAGATAGAACTGCCATACGACTCAGCAGTCCCACTGCTGGGCATACACACTGAGGAAACCAGAATTGAAAGAGACACATGTACCCCAATGTTCATCGCAGCACTGTTTATAATAGCAAGGACATGGAAGCAACCTAGATTTCCATCTGCAGACGAATGGATAAGAAAGCCATGGTACATATACACAGTGGAATATTACTCAGCCATTAAAAAGAATCCGTTTGAATCAGTTCTAATGAGGTGGATGAAACTGGAGCCTATTATACAGAGTGAAGTAAGCCAGAGAGAAAAATACAAATACAGTGTACTAACGCATATATATGGAATTTAGAAAGATGGTAATGATGACCCTATATGCGAGACAGCAAGAGACACAGATGTAAAGAACAGTCTTTTGGACTCTGTGGGAGAAGGCGAGGGTGGGATGATCTGAGAGAATAGCATTGAAACATGTATATTATCATATGTGAAACAGATTGCCAGTCCAGGTTCGATGCATGAGGCAGGGTGCTCAGTGCTGGTGCACTGGGATGACCCTGAGGGATGGGATGGGGAGGGAGGTGGGATGGGGGTTCAAGATGGGGAACACATGTACACCCGGGGCGGATTCATGTCAATGTATGGCAAACACCACTACAGTATTGTAAAGTGGTTAACCTCGAACTTAAATAAATAAATTAAAAAAAATAAAAATAAAAGAAGAATATATTAAAAAATAAATTAAAAAATCTGCTTCTTTTGTGTTGCCTGTTTTAGTTAATCATACCATTGACCAAATCACCTAAGTCACAACCTGTAGGACTTTTGTTCATAAGACCAACCTAGACAGCATATTAAAAAGCAGAGACATTACTTTGCCAACAAAGGTCTGTCTAGTCAAGGCTATGGCTTTTCTAGTAGTCATGTATGGATGTGAGAGTTGGATTATAAAGAAAGCTGAGCACTGAAGAATTGATGCTTCTCCACTGAAGAGTTGGAGAAGACTCTTGAGAGTCCCTTGGACAGGAAGGAAATCCAGCCAGTGCATCCTAAAGGAAATCAGTCCTGAATGTTTATTGGAAGGACTGATGCTGAAGCTGCAACTCCAATACTTTTGCCGTCTGATGTGAAGAATTAACTCTTTGGAAAAGACCCTGATGCTGGGAAAGATTAGAACCAGTAGGAAAAGGGGACGACAGAGGATGAGATGGTTGGATGGCATCACCAATTCGATGGACATGAGTTTGAGCAAGCTCCGGGAGTTGGTGATTGACAGGGAAGCCTGGCATGCTGCAGTCCATGGCATCGTAAAGAGTCATACACGACTGAGCAACGGAACTGAAGGCACATAAAATTTATGCATCTGCTAATGGAAGCTCATTTTGGCAACTAACATTTGACATGTATAAAACCAAACCTCAACTCCCATAAGCCAACTTGTTTTTCTTTAGCTTTCCTTGTCAACCTCAGAGAATGACATCTTCCTCTATCCAGTTTTTTAAGCTAGACTTTTAAGAGCTTTGGTTGACACTTCCTTATCATTCCTCCATATTTAATCTAATGCTGAGTTCTGTGGATTTTGCTTCCTGTCTATCTGGAGTTTGTCTGTCTCCTTCCATTTTTACTGTCACCAGTCTTATTCAGGGAATTATCCTCTTCAGCCTGAACAATTGTAATTGCCCCCACCTGGTCTCTTCCATCTACTCTGCTCTCTTTTAAATCCATTCCCCAGGTTTCAGCCAGAGTGTTTGTTTTCTGAAGTGGAATTTTGATGATTTAAACACTCTCATGAGCTTAAAACTTTGACTCAGAATAAAGACCTAAACCCTTAATAAGACCTGTTTCTTCGCCCTCATCTTGAACTATAGCCCCCTCTCCACACCACTCCTCACATCATGTTCCAAATAACTTGGCTTTTTAGTTCCTTGAGAACATCATACTCCTTCACACCATAGGGCCTTTGTGCATACTGTTTTGTGTTTTTGCTTTTTCTTCGTATTGCATTCTTTCCTCTCTGTGTAGCTTAATTATTTTATTTACCTTCTTCTCTTGGTTCTCATTTTTCTCAGTGAAGATGTTTTTCTTGTCTCATTCAAGTTCTCCTATTGTGTACTGTCATGGTATCTTGTACTTCTCTCTAATAGGACTTTTCACAACTTTATGTTTACATTGTCGTTCTGAATTACTGGATTAAGGTCTGACTCTCCTGCTAGATTGCAATCTTTAAGCTTCAGGAAAACAGGAGGAACTCTGTTTCTACTTGCTATTTATATTCCTAGTACCTAGTATAATGCCAAACACACAAGTGAATAGCAAACACTGGAAAAAACATGCAAATAAACAGTTGTCTATCAGAGTTATATTTAAAGGGCAATATGAGGATTACTTGATCTATGGAATTGCCTTTGGATTAATACTCAGATTTATTAATTTGAGAATCTCATGTTTTTATGCAAATTACCTCTAAAATGCAAGTTGACTGTTTAAAATACTATTACTTAGTACAGGGAAGACCATTTGAAGTAAAAGAAATGTTTTTGGAAGACATTTTAAGAACTACTGGATATACAAACAAAGAAATGTTAAAATACAAAAAGGAAAAACAACGAGGTAAGCTCTTTATCAAACAAATAGAAAATTACTATTGATACTGACTTTTTAGAGTACTCCAGTCTTATACTGTGCAGTTACAAGGATACTTGAAAGTATTTCTCTCTGTGTATAGTTGTAGAATATTATATTAGACTACTGTCCCAAATGGACCTTTTATATTGTGGTTTATGTCCAAAAGTTATAATCTATGAAGAGGAATTGAAAGGGAATGCCAGAGCTGGATAGGCTGAGTGTCTGCATCCACAGATTCAGCCACTGTTTTTAAGGCGGGAGAAGATGATATGTTGGCTGTCCCCCAGCATATGTTACAGAGTGGGAGCGAGAGGCAAGTGAGGAAGTGTAAAGAGTTGTATGTGAGTGATGAAAGGCTCATTTTTGTTATAATTGTCAAGTTCTTCAAATCTTGATATTGTTATGAATTGCATCTGAATTTTGAATGTAGCATGACCTGTCTATTAATACATCTCTTATGATTTATGCTATATGTCCACTTTTGAATTAAGGTTAAGTTCCTTCTGGTTACCTCTAACTACATTATTCATGATGGAAGACTTGACTTCAAGTTTTGATTCCTTTTTTTAGTTAGTATAACTTTGGACAAATAATCTTAAATTCTTTGGATTCTTTGCTTGAAAAAAGCAATTAACAATGCCTGTTTCACAGTGCAATGTTGAATCACTAATCTGTACATTATAAAATTTCTGGCTCTGATTATGACTTGTATCTCAGGCAACTAGCATGGTGGTAGAAGTTCAGTAAATGATTTCCTTCAAAGTGCTGTATGGATATTAGTCATTGGTTTAAACAGTATTTGTTACATGGATAAAATATTGTTCATTAAATTATGTACTTATATAGAAGTAAACTTCTTACCAGTAGATGAATAGATGAAGTTTTTTAAAGCAGTTTCATGTCTCCTTTTGGTTCAACATACCATGTTTTATTGAGTGTTTTTAATTGATTAACTTTTTAAAAAGTAACTTTAAAATAAGGCCAACTTTTAGGTATTTTCAAATTCACTTAATTTTTTTAAAGAAATGTATTTCATAAAACAAAGAATGTATCTACTTATTTTCTTTGGTAATTAATTTAGAGGAAAAACAACAAACCACACTTACAGAATGGTACTCAGCTCAAGAGAATACTTTCAAGCCTCAATCTCAGAGACAGAGAGCTATCCCAAATGTGACTGAAGAGTATGATTTATTGGATGATGGTGGTGATGCTGTCTTCAGTCAGCTGGTAAGACCTCAGTGGTTTTACACTGATAGTTTGAGTGAAAATTGTGTACTTTAAACAATATTTTATGAGATTATAATTTTTATTGCATTATTAAAGCATAATTCCCTTACTTTATCTTAGACTACAACACATTTTTCAGAATAACTTTCTATAAATTCTTTGTTTCAACTAATGCAACATCTTTTATTGTTTCATTCTGAGTTAAAATTATTTTAATATTTTCTATAAATTGTTTCGAGAAAATAGTTATAGTTATTATGTATATACATTATTATTGCTTGATATTTTATCATGTCAAAAATTTAAGGACCTATGATCTAAGCAATGTAAGATTAGCTAAGTTAGGAAAAAATTGAGAAAGGGCTATTGGTATTAAGGCAAGTATAATCAAGACCAGTGTTTCCACCACAAAGCTATATGACTGTAAAGTCAGTTACCCATCATAGACCTCAGTTTCATCTTCTTTTCTCCCTTTTATTTTGCCACAAAATCTTACTACAAAATCTTTTTTGTAAACATCCTGCCTGCTCATCTCTCACTTTCCACCTCTCTCCCCTAAGTGGGGCTTCTGCTACTTTGGGTTACATGGAGTCTATTTGAAAACAAACTAATTAATTTCCTAGGTTCCTTCTGGTCTTTGATTGTGGTTTAGAATTCTTAAGGACTTCCCTAGTGGTTCAGATGGTAAAGAATCTGCCGGCAGTGTGGGAGACCTGGATTCGATCCCTGGGTTGGGAAGATCCCCTGGAGGAGGGCGTGACAACTCACTCTAGTATTCTTGCCTGGAGAATCCCCATGGACAGAGGATCCTCACAGGTTGCAAGAGTCGGACACAACTGAGTGACTTGCAGTCAGAGTTCTTAAAAAGGCATTGATGATTAGAGCAATGGCTGGGACTGTGTACTTTTTAGAAAAGGAATTAAACTGTATTGAGCATGAGAATCCAAATATGCTTGGCAGTTTTCTCCCATTGTTTAAAGTTCTAATGCAGCCAAATGAACTATTCTTGTAAAGAATGTATACTTTTAAAGAATGTTTAAAAATTGTTATTGAATGTTGGGACCATCCATTTGGTTCAGTGAATAGTGTTTTGATCCTGTAAATTAGTGATTCTTAAGCCTGGCTACATATTAGCATCTCCCGAGGAACATTTAAAGTCCTGTGGAATCTGGCCTCCATCAGAGATTCTGATGTACTTGCTCTGAGGTGGGACTTGGCTTCAGTGTTGACAAGCTCCAGGTGACGTTTCCTCTGTGGTACAGTTGGGAGAGAAGACCACTGATCTGCAGGTATATTTAGCAACATTGTGTCAGAAGCACAGTTAATATTGTGACTGGATCATACTGCTTTGTTGACAAGCTCATTCTCAGATAAAAGGTGAATATGAAAACAAGATACAGTATTGGGAATGATAATGTTTATGATGAAATGACAAACTTTTATGTCAAATCCTTTGATATAACACTGTATGACTAATAGTTCTTATGGTCATTATGGCCATCTTGTGTTCTTTGACAGCAAAGGTTAAGTAATTTATAATATTTGCTTCTTTTTGAAGACAGAAAAAGATGTGAATTGCCTTGAACCATGGTTAATAAAGGAAATGGATGCTTGTCTTTCTGACATATGGCTGCATAAAGATGTTGATGCCTTTGCTCAGGTCTTTCACCTTATTTTAACTGAAAATGTTAGTGGTAAGTGTAAATTATTTCAGTTTTTTAAATTACTCTTGCAGTTATTTATTATGATAGAGATATAGTTTAATTCATAAAATTCGAGATTCACTTTTTGTTCATGACCAATAATTTGTTCTTTTGCAGTACTTATTTCAAATGTACAAGTGAGGATTTTTCTTATTAGCATAGTAGAATAGATATTGTACAATAGAATAGTATTGTATTAAATCAAGGATTCTTAACCTAATGTCTCCAGAACAGTTTTATGGGGTCTGTGAATATATGATAGTTACATGCAAAAGTGTTTTTATATGTATAAGATTTGTGATATAAATATACTCACCCCCAAATCACTCCTCTTCCTCCTTGAAAATCCAAATATCTTGGATTTTCAAAGAGATTTATGATTTCAAAACAGGGAAAAATGTTAATATCTTTTGCTCTAGATTATTCATTCAATAAGTGAAAAATTTTAGTATTACCTTTAGTTATTTAGGCTCAAGTTTTGAATCACATGTACCTGCATTATATCGTGTGACATATTTTCACTAATGATTTATTCTGATTTCATTAGTTGATTATAGTGGATATTAATAATCAGAGGTGAGTTTTAGAACCCTAAAGGCTTTTAGGCAAAAGGTAGAATGATGGTAATGGAAGGTCAGTACTGAAAGGGACTTAGGTCAAATAGTTTATCCCCTCACTTGAACTTCTCCGCATTATTATAATTGACCACTCCCTTTTTGAAACATGTTCTTCAGTTTACTTTTTATATTCCATACTTGATTTATTTTCTTCTCATCTCCCTGACTGGTAGGTCTTGGTTTCCTTGGCAGGATTTTTTTCTTTTTCTTGACCTCCAAATATGGAATGTCCCGACCCTCAATCCTTAAACTACTCTTTACGCTTACTCCTGAGTTGAATCTCATCTAGTCATAGATTTAAATATTTATTTAAAATGACTCCTAACTTTATGTTGTCTCCAATCCTGAGCTCTCCACTCACTTCAATATACCTCACTGCTTGACATCTCCAGTTGGAAGTCTGTTCAGTTCAGTTCAGTCACTCAGTCATGTCCGACTCTTTGCAACCCCAAGAATCATAGCATGCCAAGCCTCCCTGTCTATCACCAACTCCCGGAGTTCACTCAAACTCATGTCCATCGAGTCAGTGATGCCATCCAGCCATCTCATTCTCTGTTGTCCCCTTCTCCTTCTGCCCCCAATCCCTCCCAGCATCAGAGTCTTTTCCAGTGAGTCAACTTGTCTCATGAGGTGGCCAAAGTATTGGAGTTTCAGCTTTAGCATCAGTCCTTCCAGTGAACACCCAGGACTGATCTTTCGAATGGACTGGTTGGATCTCCTTGCAGACTAAGGGACTCTCAAGAGTCTTCTCCAACACCACAGTTCAAAAGCATCAATTCTTTGGCGCTCAGCTTTCTTCACAGTCCAACTCTCACATCCATACATGACCACGGGAAAAACCATAGCCTTGACTAGACAGACCTTTGTTGGCAAAGTAATGTCTCTGCTTTTTAATATGCTATCTAGTTTGGTCATAACTTTCCTTCCAAGGAGTAGGGGAATAAAAATAGTTTTACGCCAAACAACATGATTTTCTGTCTCCTCACTTTTCACTTTCACACACTGGAGAAGGAAATGGCAACCCACTCCAGTGTTCTTGCTTGGAGAATCCCAGGGATGGGGGAGCCTGGTGGGCTTCCGTCTATGGGGTCACACAGAGTCGGACATGACTGAAGTGACTTAGCAGCAGCAGCAGCAACCTCTCTCTCAACCTGCTATTTCGTGAATGTTCCTCTAGTGAGCGTTATCAGTTTTAGACCCCATTAAAAATGCAAGTACCTGGCCATCCCAGGCACACTGAATCTAACCTTAGGGTACTACCATTCACCTTGTTGCTAAGGTAACAAAATATAAAATCATCCTTGACTTTGCTCTCATACCTCACATGTAATCCATTAGCAAATCTTGTTAGTTTTACCTTATAAATAAATCCTGAATCTCACCATATTTTACTGCCTGTACTGCTGCCATCCTAGCCCAAGCTGAAATTTTTTTTCCTGGACTGTTACACTGACCTATTAATAGCTTCTGTTCTTACATTACTTATAGTCTGTTCTCCAGAGAACAATTGGATTGATCCTTCCTAAAAGGAAATTGGATCATGCCACTTCTCTTCTCTCAATCCTCTGATGGCTTTCAATTACACTTTGAATAAAAATCAAAGTCTTTTCCCCTGATTTAGTCTCTGATAGTCTTTTTAAATCTCATTTTCTACTGTTTGCCTTGTTCACTGTAATTTAGCCACTCTTATCTTCTTGCTCTTCATATATGCTGTCTCATTCCCATCTTTGGGCCTTTGTTTTTGTTGTTTTTTATGCTTGAAATGATCTAATATAGTCCAATGCCTACTTCATTTAAATTTCTATCCATAAGTTAGGAAATTTGAATTCTGGAACACATTGCTTTAAAACATTTATGAAACATTTTAAAGTATTTTTGTATTATCTTTGACCCTCTTTTTAGCTATTTCTTTTGTGACTACTAGGCTATTACTTTGATAATGGTCATCTCTCCTTTATAGTTTTATTGGACATTTTCCAGAGCCCAGTATTCTAATGTCTTAAGCCAGGTGTAGTGAACTAAAATGTTAGCGTATCGCTATGAACAGTAGTTTACTTTCCATATTTTTATTTCTCTTCTAAAATCTCAATGCTTAATTTTAAGGCACCAGAAGTTGAAAATACTTCATGTGATCCAGGAAACCTTTGGCTTCATAGATTTCTTTTTAATTGTATCAATTTTCCTGTGTGATCTTGTGTAGCCAGGTAGTAATTAGCTGGTTTAGTAGGACTAGGCATTCTATAGAATACTGGATGCTAGTCATTTATTGCTGCGTATGAAATGATTCCCAAACTTACCAACCTAAGACATTTATTATTTTACATAGTTATTGAGAGTCAAGAATCTGGGAGTGGCTTAACTGAGTGGTTCTGACTCCTAGTCACTTGTAGACTGATAGTTAAGCTGTTGGCAGGGATTGAAGTCATCTGAAAGTTTACTGAGACTGAGGATCTGCTTATAAGATGGCTCACTCTCATGGCTGTTGGTCAGAGAACTCAATTTGTCTCTGCTGTTGGCAGAAGGCCTCTGTTCTTTGCCATCTGGACCATCCATAGGATTGCCTTGTTCTCAGAATGTGACAGCCGGCTTCTCCCAGAGTGTGTGATTCAAAAGGGGAAAAGGAAAAGCAAGCAAGAAATTGTAGGTACCTTTCATGTCCTAGTCTCCAAAGTTGCACACCATTTTTTCCACTTTATTCTGTTTGCTAGAATGAGTCACTTAGTCCAGCTCACACTCAAGGAGAGGGGAATTAGGCTACACCCCTTGAAGGAAAGAGTATTAGTGAATTTTTGGTTGTTTTCAAACTCTAACACTTATCTATACCCCTAATTGAATATTCCATTGAAGTAGTAATTCTCATATAGTGAACATAAATCATAATCTTTGCAGACCTTTTTAATAATGCATGTGCTTTCCCACCTGAGACTACTGAATCTGAATCTAGAAGTAAGGCATATAGCTATCTGTGCTTTCAGAAATAAAAAGCCTGAGGTAATTCTAAGTCCCCCTGTCTACCTTAAGAACCATTGGTTTATATTAATATTTGATACCATGTTTTAGAGGGGGACATGACTGAGCGACTGAACTGAACTGAACTGAACCTCATGTGACGAGTTGACTCACTGGAAAAGACTCTGATGCTTTGGGGAGGGATTGGGGGTGGGAGGAGACGGGGACGACAGAGAATGAGATGGCTGGATGGCATCACCGACTCGATGGACATGAGTTTGAGTGAACTCTGGGAGTTGGTGATGGACAGGGAGGCCTGGCGTGCTGTGATTCATGGGATCGCAAAGAGTCGGACATGACTGAGCGACTAAACTGAACTGAACTGAACTGAACCTGTTTTACTATAGAGGGTTTTTCTCAGTAGTGATTTCTTTCTGAAATTACCAATTTTGTACTTTATGAACATTAGTTCTAAGTAATTATATTGCATTGCTTGAAATATATTTTAAGATGAAATTTAAATTCAATAAAAGTTTATTTTTTTTTCTCATTGAGGGGTTTTATGGGAAGTAAACTTTCTGCCAGTGTTACTCTCTTTAAGCCTCTTATAATAAGACCCTGAAATTGATGGGGGAATAAACACAAAATGAAAGGATGTCAAAAAATCATTTAAAGTTTTTCATTTGCCCTTTTAAACTTTCACTACTAGATTCTGATGACAAATTTTTAATTATATCTTGTCATTTGATTAAGGCAGAATCTAGATTTAAGAAGGTTACTTAAGAGTTCAACAAAGTTAGTAGCTTTCCTTTCTGCTTTGATTAACAGTATCTTTCCTTCTCCTGCCTTCCAACTTGTGGTACTTATTTTATCCTGCTTATACTAATGACACATCAGTATCAGATCTTAGATGATCTGAGTTGAGGGTTATACAGTGCTGTTATATATTTAGGTAAATGACTGTGTCCTAGGTTAATTCTCCTAATATTCAAAGAAATTAAAATGTATTTAAATAATTTGAAAATTTAACATTTACATATCTTTTCTTTCTTTTAGTTGATTATAGACATAGTGAAACCAGTGCAACAGCTCTGATGGTTGCTGCAGGACGAGGTTTCTCAAGTCAAGTAGAACAGTTAATTAGTATGGGAGCCAATGTTCATAGTAAAGCATCAAATGGCT
Source organism: Moschus berezovskii (assembly GCF_049115385.1). Taxonomy (NCBI): domain Eukaryota; kingdom Metazoa; phylum Chordata; class Mammalia; order Artiodactyla; family Moschidae; genus Moschus; species Moschus berezovskii. The sequence goes on along the minus strand of NC_142468.1, from coordinate 109,029,283 downwards.
GGTAATTTTTAACTGCATCCATTCTTTGTATACCTTTATATAGCTACATATATCTTTTTTGATTTCTTATATTTGCCTTTATGTTAAAAGCTATTGTGAGGGGACTTCCCTGGTGGTCTAGTGGTTAAGACTCTGAGCTTCCACTGCAGGGCACATGGGCTTAATACCTGGTTGGCAACTAAGATCCCACAGACCATGCAACACAGCCAGTAAATAAATAAAGTTGCTTAAAAAAAAAGAAAAACTTAAAAAAAAAAAAAGAAAGCTGTTGTGTAAAATTGCTCATACATCTCTACTTTAATTGATGAATGAATAACTTCGAGTAACTAGTTTCCTAATTTTGAGAACATTATTTCTTTTTTTAAATTTGTTACCTTTGAATTTTGTCAGGATGGCTTTAGATTGGGCTAAACACTTTGGCCAGACTGAAATTGTGGATCTTCTAGAATCTTACAGGTAAAACTTTTTGCTATTTTTAATTCTAACTCCTTATGAAAAAGTTCAGGCATATAAATCATAGAATGTGACCTATAAAAGCTATTTATAGTCTCTTATCCAGCTATATATATATATTAGTAGTTCTAAGAACTTTTTCTAATAACAATTTTCAGTTACTTTGTAGGTTGCTAGTAAGATTTCCAAGGCAAACCATTCAATATCACAGTAATCCAAGTCTATGCCCCAACCAGTAATGATGAAGAAACTGAAGTTGAATGGTTTATGAAGACCTACAAGACCTTCTAGAACTAACACCCAAAAAAGATGTCCTTTTCATTATAAGGGACTGGAATGCAAAAATAGGAAGTCAAGAGATACCTGGAGTAATAGCCATATTTGGCCTTGGAATACAAAATGAAGCAAGGCAAGGGCTAACAGAATTTGCCAAGAGAACACACTGGTCATAGCAAACACCCTCTTCCAGCAACACAAGAGATGATTCTACATGATGGACATCACCAGATGGTCAGTACCAAAATCAGATTGATTATATTCTTTGGAGCAAAAGATGGAGAATCTTTATACAGTCAGCAAAAACAAGACCGGGAGCTGACAGTGGCTCAGATCACGATTTCCTTCTTGCCAAATTCAGACTTAAATTGAGGGAAAACCACTAGAGCATTCAGGTATGACCTAAATCAAATCCCTTATGATTATACAGTGGAAGTGGCAAATAGATTCAGGGGATTAGATGATAGATTACCTGAAGAACTATAGACAGAGGTTTGTGACATTGTACAGGAGGCAGTAATCAAGACCCCTCCCAAGGAAAAGTAATGCAAAAAGGCAAAATGGTTGTTTGAGGAGGTCTTTCAAATAGCTGAGAAAAGAAGAGAAGCTAAAGCAAACGAGAAAAGGAAAGATATAAACATCTGAATGCAGAGTTCCAAAGAATAGCAAGGAGAGATAAAAAAGCCTTCCTCGGTGATCAGTGCAAACAAATAGAGGAAAACATTAGAATGGGAAAAACTAGAAATCTCTTAAAAATAATTAGAGATACCAACGGAACATTTCATGCAAAGATGGGCTCAATAAAGGACAGAAATGGAATGGCCCTAACAGAAGTGGAAGATACTAAGAAGAGATGGTAAGAATACACAGAAGAACTGTACAAAAAAGATTTTCACGACCCAGAATACCACGATGGTGTGATCACTCACCTAGAGCCAGACATCCTGGAATGTGAAGTCGAGTAGGCCTTAGGAAATATCCCTACGAACAAAGCTAGGGGAGATGATGGAATTCCAGTTGAGCTATTTCAAATCCTAAAAGATGATGCTGTGAAAGTGCTGCACTCAGTATACCAGCACATTTGGAAAACTCAGCAGCTGTCACAGGTTGAAAAGGTCAGTTTTCATTCCAATCCCTAAGAAAGGCAATGCCAAAGAATGCTCAAACTACCACACAATTGCGCTTATCTCCTTCGCTAGGAAAGTTATGCTCAAAATTCTCCAAGCCAGGCTTCAACAGTATGTGAACTGGGAACTTCCAGATGTTCAAGCTTGTTTTAGAAGAGGCAGAGGAACCAGAGATCAAATAGCCAACATCCATTGGATCATCAGAAAAGCAAGAGAGTTCCAGAAAAACATATATTTCTGCTTTATTGACTGTGCCAAAGCCTTTGATTGTGTGGATCACCACAACCTGTGGAAAATTCTTGAAGGAGATGAGAATGCCAGAACATGAAGTTAAAATATATTAAAATGTCTATTATTCAGGAAAACAAAATATTTATTTGACTTGGGTTTTTGCATTATATTACATCTATAAATTTAGTCTTGAATATTTGTTGGGAATACCAGACCACCTGACCTGCCTCTTGTGTAACCTGTATGCAGGTCAGGAAGCAACAGTTAGAACTGTAAATGGAACAACAGACTTCTTCCAAGTAGGAAAAGGAGTACGTCAAGGCTTTATATTGTCACCCTGCTTATTTAACTTGTATGCAGAGTACACCATGAGAAACACTGGGCTGGAGGAAGCACAAGCTGGAATCAAGATTGCTGCAAGAAATATCAATAACCTCAGATATGCAGATGACACCACCCTTATGGCAGAAAGTGAAGAACTAAAGAGCCTCTTGATGAAACTGAAAGAGGAGAGTGAAAAAGTTGGCTTTCAGGTCAACATTCAGAAAACTAAGATCATGGCATCCGGTCCCATCACTTCATGGGAGATAGATGGGAAAACTGGAAACAGTGGCCGAATTTTTTTTGGGGGGGGCCAAAATCACTGCAGATGGTGATTGCAGCCATGAAATTAAAAGACGCTTACTCCTTGGAAGGAAAGTTATGACCAACCTAGACAGCATATTAAAAAGCAGAGGCATACATTACTTTGCCAACAAAGATTCGTCTAATCAAGGCTATGGTTTTTCCAGTGGTCATGTATGGATGTGAGAGTTGGACTATAAAGAAAGCTGAGTGCCAAGGAATTGATTCTTTTGAACTGTGGTGTTGGTGAAGACTCTTGAGAGTCCCTTGGACTGCAAGGAGATCCAACCAGTCCATCCTAAAGGAGATCAGTCCTGGGTGTTTTTTGGAAGGACTGATGCTGAAGCTGAAACTCCAATACTTTGGCCACCTGATGTGAAGAGCTGACTCATTTGAGAAGACTCTGGTGCTGGGAAAGATTGAGGGCAGGATGAGAAGGGGTTTACAGAGGATGAGATGGTTGGATGGCATCACCAACTCAATGGACATGGGTTTGGGTGGACTCTGCGAGTTGGTGATGGATAGGGAGGCCTGGCGTGCTGCAGTTCATGGAGTCGCAAAGAATCGGACGTGACTGAGTGACTGAACTGAACTGAACTGAACATCTATAGATTTAGTCTTGAATATTTATTTATTAGATGAAGTAAACATTTGATGTATGAAATTAGTTTTGTCATTTTAATTTCATTAAATGATAATGTAGTGTCTCAAAATTCTTGGCAGATCCAAATGCTAGTTCTGGTGTGGTGGGTTTTGTTGTCATTTCATTAATTGCACCCAGAACTTGCAGTCCTTTTAGTGCTAACACTTTGAAAGTTCCATTCTTACAGTACAGCTTACTGGATACTACAGATTACCACGTAAAGCAATTATCTGGATAATATTTTAGTTATCCCTGCTAAGTCAGCTTTCTTTTTGTTCCATAGATCTTGATATTATCAATTATAAATTTAAAATATTTAAATTCATTATGTTTGCTGGATTGATAAAGTTTATAACTTTAAACAACACAAAAGTAAAACAATAAATTTGAAATGGTTTAAGTTGGACTTTAAAATTTTAAATACTGCAGTTTTAAATCTGAAAAAGATTCATATTTTTTCTATTGAAAGCAGTCTTATTTTTCTCCTAAGCTCTTTAAGAGACATTGAGCTGAACTGAACTTTGTAGAAATCTTATTGATAATTTCTAGTGATGGCAAGTCTATATTTTTACATACAGCATGAAGAAACAAGTGGGTTATTCCAGTAATTTCTGCTGATGCTGGCTTTTGGGAAATAGCACAATCAACCTACTTTTTTTTAGTTTGAAGTGAAGTGAATGTCGCTCAGTCGTGTCTGACTCTTTGCAACCCCATGGACTATACAGTCCATGGCATTCTCCAGGCCAGAATACTTTAGTGGGTAGCCTATCCCTTCTCTAGCAGATCTTCCTGACCCAGGAATCGAACCAGGGTTTCCTGCATTACAGGCAGATTCTTTACCAACTGAGCTATCAGGGAAGCCAACTTTTAGTGTAGGAGAACCAAATTAACAGTCATGTTAAGCTGGTACTTGTGCAGTTCTTTTATTTTTAATGAGAACTATTTTTCAGAATATTGTTTATAATAATGAGTAGTTAGAAACAACCTATTAAAATATAAATGATGACCAAAAGTTTGTTTTTTAAGTTTTATTTATATTCAATTCACATTTCATATAATTCACCTACTTTAGTGTGTATTCCAGTAGCTTTTAGTATGTTCAAAGAGTTATGCAATCATCACCAGTCAGTTTTGATAACATTTGCATCAACCCCAAAAGAAACCTATGCTCATTAGAAGTCTCTTCTTATTTCCCTAAACTTTCCCAGCCCTTGGCAACCACTAATCTACTTCCATTTTCTATAGATTAATATTCTGGACAATTCATATAAATGGAATCATATAATCTGTGGTCTTCTATAATTGGCTTCTTTCACTTAGCATAATGTTTTCAAAGGTCATCCATGTTGTAACATCCTTTTAATGACTGAGTAATATTCTATTTTCTGGGTAGACTACAGTTTGTTTATTCATTCATTAAATGATGAACAGTTCAATTGTTTCCACTTTGGGGATGTTATGAATAACTACTGGTATAAATATTTGTGTACAGATTTTTATGTGGACAGATATTTTAATTTCTTCTTATCTATATTCCTAGGAGTCTAACTGCTGGCACATGGTAACACTGTGTTTATAATTTTGAGAAACGTCCGCATTGTTGTCCAAAATGGTTATATCATTTTACATTTCCACTCCGGTTCCAATTTCTTCACATCCTCTGTCACATTTATTATTATTTGTCGTTTGATGATAGTCATTCTAGTGGGTATGAAGTGGTATCTCATTGTGGTTTTGAATTTCATTTTTCTGATGACTAATGATGTCATGTGCTAGTTGGCTGTTTGTATATTTTCTTTGAAGAAATGTCTTCAGGTTGAGCTTTTTAAAAAGCACCTGTTGCCAAGTTTTGAATAATACACTTGAAACCAAAATATGAATTATATTATAACTGGAGCATTAATTGTCGCCTGACCTTTTAGAGTATATTGAAAATGTGAAGGTGGACATAGTGGGAATAATTGGCAAGGGTTGCTTTTTTTAATGGAATTTGACTTGATCTATTTTTTTTTTTCCCTAGTGCTTCTTTGGAATTTGGAAATCTGGATGAAAGCTCTTTGGTTCAAACAAATGGGAGTGATCTCAGTGCAGAAGACAGAGAGCTTCTGAAAGCTTATCACCATAGTTTTGATGATGAAAAAGTAGACTTGGATTTGATTATGCATCTTCTATACAATATCTGCCATAGTTGTGAAGCTGGTAAATGAATATTGTCTAAAAGAACTGGAACAAAAATATATTCTTTGATTTAGAAATTAATATTTTGTGTATATAAATTTTTATATAATTCCATTTATAATATTGCACAATCTCTTTAAATGTCATAAGTATTAGAGCTTATCAGTACTTGAAAACACATATCCAGTTCATTTTATCTATTTGTTTTGATTGATTTTTGTTTTACAAAGATTTTGAATGTTAAAAAAATCATTCTTCTTCAAGGTGCAATATTGATTTTTCTACCTGGATATGATGAAATTGTTGGTCTGAGGGATCGCATCCTGTTTGATGACAAGCGTTTTGCTGATAATGCACATAGGTAAAAGCTAACACTTTGCATTTGTTACTTTTAATAACAGTTAGGTACCACAGTATATTTTCTCTTAATTGTCAACAGATATCAAGTCTTTATGCTTCATTCAAATATGCAAACATCTGATCAAAAGAAGGTATTAAAAAACCCACCTGCAGGTGTTCGAAAAATAGTAAGCTTCATAAAATCTTCATTTTTCCGTTTTCTTAGTTATTGGTTTTGTATTCATATTAACTATGATATAATATTCTATTGCAGATCCTTTCTACCAATATTGCCGAAACCAGCATCACAGTCAATGATGTTGTCTTTGTTATTGATTCTGGTAAGGTGAAAGAGGTATGTATGAATAAGTTGCATTTTTACTTAAATGAAGAAGGTTAAGTTCCATATCAATAAATATTTTTATGAGCAGAATTCATCTTAATGGGGAAACTTCTGGTTCTAGGATGAATTTGACATAGTAAGTGTTGGTTTCACTGAAGTGAATATTCTGCCTTAAACAATTCAGTTTGTAGGGTTTGTCTTGTTATTCTAACAGTTTAGCTTCTGCAGCTTCCCTGTGGCTCCGCTGGTAAAGAATCCGCCTGCAATGCAGGAGAACCAGGTTTGATCCCTGGGTTGGGAAGATCCCCTGGAGAAGGAAATGACAACCCACTCCTGTATTCTTGCCTTGAGAATCCTATGGACAGAGGAGTCCATGGGGTTGCAAAGAGTTAGACACGACTGAGTGACTAACACACTCACACACTGAATATTAGAAAGAAAATGAAGCATTTGGCTAGTAACTGAAAGTTTTGTCAATGTGGAAATTTGATTACATACTTCGTATGTTTTCTTTCTACTTATGGGCATGGATTGTGTCCTTCTTGTTCATTGTTACATTTCCAATGCTCTGCTTGTAGTATTAATGGGTATTCCAAAAATGTTTAGTTCAAAAAAGCCTTCTTTAGTTCAAGAAAACTAACGTAAAACAAACTAACGTAAAACCAGGCTTAAGCAAATGATGGCTACCAGAAGAATTGGGCCCATCAACTGCTTTCGTAAAAATAAATTTTATTGGAATAATGCCATGCTCTTGTCCACTTTTACCCATTGTCTGACTGCTTTCACACTGCAATGGCAGATTTGAGTAGTTGCAACAGAGCCCCTCTGCACAGGCTAAAAAATTTCTGGTAACACCTGACATAAATAAAAGTCAGTGTTTATTTCCTTGTAGTATTGCTGCTGCTGCTGCTAAGTCGCTTCAGTCATGTCCGACTCTGTGCGACCCCATAGACGGCAGCTCACCAGGCTCCCCCGCCCCTGGGATTTTCCAGGCAAGAACACTGGAGTGGGTTGCCATTTCCTTCTCCATTGCATGAAAGTGAAAAGTGAAAGTGAAGTCGCTCAGTTGTGTCTGACCCCATGGACTGCAACCCGCCAGTCTCCTCTGTTCATGGGATTTTCCAGGCGCGAGTACTGAAGTAGGGTGCCATTGCCTTCTCCGTGTAGTATTGCAGTGCCCACCAATTCTCAGTATTCCTAATTTTGGTCAGTCCTTTCATGAAAGAATAGAAAATTTTTGGTTTTTCAAAGAAATAAATGCTATCCATGTTGGGAAAACAAATCATGTCTGCTCTAGTGGATATAAATGATCATTTTTAATGTGAAAATAAGTTATCTTTGTGTGTTATTAAGAAAACTGACGGTAATGTCAAAAGTTATTTTATACACAAAATTGATAAATGTAGTATTAAAAGCAAAATAAGTAGCATCTTTTCTAAAAATGTCATAATAAACTATTAAGAGAACCCATTTATATTTATCTATGTAGTTAATTTATGAAAAGGAGGGTATAAAGTCAGTAGTTAACAATGAATTCTTTTAAAATATTTAAATATTTAAAAGAATTTGAATATTTAAAAGTTAACAATTAATTCTTTTAAAATATTTCTCTATAGTAAATTTTCACTTTAGTAATGAAATATGGGGTCAGTAGTGGTTCTTTTTTACTTTCTCTTTTGTAACATTCTGGATAGGCTAATACATTAGTAGTTGAGCAGGAGATAAAATGGATGGGGTTGAAAATTCTTCATTTGGGAATAGGATTACTTTAGTGATTATTACTGTTCTCTCCGATCAGCTTCCTGAAAAGTATTTCAGAAAATGTCTTTCCCTGATGACTTCTATTCCCCACAATGATGTAAATCTGATAGAAAATGACCTTAAGAGATCAGTTCTCTCCAATCTTGATGCTTTATGAGAACTGACTGCCATTATTCAAGTGTAGTAGAGTAAAACAAATGGCTTAGCAAAGGCACAGCATGAGGAAGTTTTACAGCTCTTCAGAGTTTAGTTTTCCTTTTTTTCCCTTAGAATGATTATAACCAGAAATCTGGATTTTTTAAAAAATCAGTACCCTGTGCTAATTAGTCAAAAGGGACTCTGAATTAAACTTGGCATGTTAAAATATATTCATGATGTTTTCTATTTCTTCTTAAATACCTTTAATGTATTAACATGAAAGTGATTTAAATATTCAGTTCAGTTCAGTCGCTCAGTCGTGTCCGACTCTTCGCGACCCCATGAACCACAGCACGCCAGGCCTCCCTGTCCATCACCAACTCCCGGAGTTCACTCAGACTCATGTCCACAGAGTCGGTGATGCCATCCAGCCATCTCATTCTCGTTTATTACAGAAATCCTTTGATGCACTGAATTTTGTTACAATGTTAAAAATGGTATGGATTTCCAAAGCTAGCGCCATACAGCGAAAAGGCAGGTAATGTATATTTAATGAACATTCATTCAATTCCCATTCAAATGGGAACATATTTAATGTATATTCTACTTTCTATAAAATGTTAAAATCTTCATGTTTGTCTTAATTTTTATATTATTTTTTCAAAGCAGACAATTTTAATACTTATTTTAAAGTCAAATTTTAGGTTATTTTAAAAGTAAAAATTTTTGCCTTGTATAACCTATACTCAGAACATGTAAAAAGTTTAAAAAATGAAAATAAAGCAATGTAAGATAAGACTAATTTCTGTACTATACAGAAAAGCTCGGAACAAATCAGTTAAATAAAGATCACTACATTAACCTCATGTATACCACGTGTATGTCACATATATGTGAAGAAAGGCAAACTAATGAGGTACTAGTTTTTGCTTATCAGATTGATATCAATGAAAATTTTTAAGTTGGAAAAAGCATAGATCAGTAGGCTTTCATAGTTTGTTATTGGAAGTGTAAGTTGGTGTGACTTCTTCACAGGATGATTTGAAATTGTTTATCCAGATCTCCCTTTTTGCAGGGGATTCCATTTCTCATAATTTATCCTGAGTGTACTTGCACATGTGTGCAAAGATATATGTTTAAGAATGCTTTTAGCAGTATATTATTAGTAGTGAAAAATCTGGGAACACTGTAATGTCCATAAATAGTGAAGTGGTTAAGCAAATTATATTATTGCCACATACTTACTAAGTAACTGTTAAAAGGAAATATGTAGATATATGTGTCTTATGTGGATAAGTTTTCAGAAGCTTGTATTAATTGAAAAAGTAAGGTATTTTCTTGTGACAAAACGTATCTGTATATGTCTACATATGTATTTAGACATACATTGTCAAGGCAGAGAACAATATTATAAAACAGTGGTTGTTGACTGAGAAGGAGGACAAAACAAAAGATTATATTATCTAAACTTAGTTGATAAAGCAGCAGCAGAGTTTGAGAAAATTGACTCCAATTTTGAAAGAAGTTTTGTGGGTAAAATGCTATCAAATAGCATGGCATGCTTCAGAGAAATCGTTTATGAAAGGAAGAGTCCATAAATGAGGCAAACTTCATTGTTGTCTTATTTTAACAAATTGCCATAACTTCCATCCTTCAGCTGATCAGCAGCTGTCAACATTGAGGCATGACCCTCCACCAGCAAATAGATTATGACTTTGAAGGCCCAAATGGTGGCTAGCATTTTTTTAAAGTATTTTTAAAATTAAGATATAAACATTGTTTATTTAGATGTAATGCTATTGCATGCTTAATGTACTACAGTAAAGTGTAAAACAACTCTTCGGTGTACTTGGAAACCAAAACATTCTTGTGACTTGCTTTATTGTGTGTGTGTGATGTTGTTTATTGTTGTTTGTTATTATGTTTATTATATGTGCTTTATTGCCATAGTCTGGAACTGAACCTGAAATACCTCTGAGGTATGCCTGTAAATAATTCAGGAGGTACTCAGGAGAGTAATATTGGTGATTGTATGTTCAGGAGGTGAAGGGTAGGGAATAGAGTGGAATGAAGGTTTCTAAGAAAATTTTGTGGGTTGTGGTGCTATTGTCAGGTGAAATGTGAAAAGTGGTGATATGAGGACAGTTAATTTTTGGTTGTGTTGAGTTTGAGTTGACTGTGGAAAATCCAGGGGGAGCTAAGAGGCTCCAGATTAGGATACGGGTCCAGATTAGGATAATGAGACCTAGATGGATGAAGTTTGAAGTTAGGAGGATTATTAATATTACTTGGGAGAGAGAGTAGAGTAAGGAGAGCAGAGATCTGAGGTCTGACCTCAGAGGAGCATCAGCATTTAAGGACTGTGGAAGCATAGGAGTTTCTTAGAGGAGGCTAGATAGGTGGGAAAACTAATGTGTATGTAGTCAGGGAAATGGTGAAGGAAGGAATGGTCCAACAATGTCAGATTTTCTAACTTGTATCATGCTGTGTTATAGTTATGTTTGTCTCTCTGGATTGTGAGCTTTGTGGGAATAGAGATATTTCTGTATCTCTGTCGCTTGGTATTAGCCTTGCTATTAGCTGATACAAGGACATTAAATGAAATTAAAAGTCACTGCTTTTCTTCAAGGTTTATTTCTGGTACTTTCCAGAAAATTATGCAAGTCTCTGATGATGGGGTAAATGACATTCCTTTAGAGGTGTATAAATGCATAACTTCCACAACTCTAATCAGTGGACCTAAACACAGTGCTTGGTATCAGCTTCATAAAACTGATTAAATTTAAATTTCTATATATTTATTCATACTTTATTTTTTATTCACTTTTATTTGTGTGTATATATATGTATATTTATTCAATTTTTTACAATTTTCTAGAAATATTACTTGTCAGGTAGATATCATTCATGAATCTCACTTGTAAATGAAATAATTAAATTTCACACCTATGAAGTGTCTTTTCAAAGGTTAGGGGATCAGTATCAGAGTACAGATTCAAACTCAGATGTCCTGATACTGGTTTACTGTCTTCTAAATCACATTGCTTTTATAGTTTCCCTGTTAACGGTTTTTATTCCTTGTTTGAGCCTTAATTTTGTGTTTTAATTTTAAGGGCAGGGCGATGCAGACCTGGAATTTGTTTCCGACTGTTCAGTAGACTTCGATTCCAGAATATGTTGGAATTTCAGACTCCAGAACTTTTGAGAATGCCATTACAGGTGGAAATTTACTAAGTTCTAAAATGCTATTTTGTGGGTGAGGGAGGAGAGGGAGCATTTCAACTTAGACCAATTGGACTTAAAAACAAATCAATTTATAAAATAAAATTCTAAAATATATATTATGGAGGGTGATTATATAAAACTAATATTTTTTCTATCAGAAAATTTAATTCAGAAACCTCCAAAATTTTAAAGAGCTGCTTGAGTGCATTTCAGTTATGGTATGGTTTGTAAATATACTGTTTTTTACTGTAACATTTTAGGATTCTGTCAGCCACATCCGTATTCACCTTTTAAATTCTCAATGAGAAGTAGAAAATAAATCATTTAAGGTCCAAAAAATAATACCAAAATCTCAGTACAAGTTGCTGAGCTTACCTTGTTAGTTTTGGAACTGAGTTCACTGAGATTTCCTAGTCTATATCAATTATTTTCCTTTCAGTTTTCTGACTTAATGGAACAATCAAACACTGTGTAGTTTGTTGGGAAAACTATCAGAAGTACATTAATTTGATTATATGGTGTGCCAAGCTACATGCTGGCTTCCAGATCTTAAAGAGACACTGGATCATACTATTGGCATCCATATACCTAGATTACTTCCCACTTCTCCATTCCTATGTGCCATTTTCTGTTCTTCTTATGAGAAAATGCAGAATTCTTAACAAGAGCCTAAACCATCTCTCCTGCTTGTGTCTCTGGTTTTAATTTTTAATTCATACCTTTCTTCTTCTCTCTACTCAAACTAGTAGCTTCAAGTTTTCAAGCACATTTTGTTTCTTTGTATCTCAGGGCCTTCACATGTGCCATCCCCTTTCCATAGAATCCACCCCATTATTCCTTTTCTGATTAATTAATCTTTACATGGGAGTTAATGCAGGAGACTTAAGAGATGCAGGTTTGATCCCTAGATCAGGAAGATCCTGTGGAGGAGGGTATGGAAAACCACTCCAATATCTTTGACTGGAGAATCCCTTGGATAGAGGACCCTGGAGGGCTAGAGTACATAGGGTCGCAGAGTCAGGCACGACTGAAGCTACTTAGCATGCACAATCTTTACATCTTAATTTGTGTCATTTCTTTAGAGAATTGTCTTTGACTTCCCATGGCCACCTCCTCTTGCCGTTTCTTGAACCTCGTGTTTACATCTTTAGTTCCTGTTATCCTTCATTTTCACAACTGTAATTAAGTAGTTAATTATATAATTATTCTGTTTTTCACACACAATGAAAATCCATGAGGGCAGTCTCTGCCTATGCTCTTCTTTTTCTCCAGCTTGATGTGTAGTGCCTAGCATCTAGCAAGCACTTAAATATTTGTCGAATGGATAAGAGGTTGTAGAATGCAGCATAAAGGGGGAAAAAAGATTTTTGGACAGTGATTATTATTGTTATATATAAGGACTATGTGAGAAGACATTGCCAGCAGGGACAGTAGTAAGCTTGATAGGAGTTGATAGAAGATGATTATTAAGATTCTCACACTAAAGTATGATCCCATCTTTCATAGAAAGATCTTTCATGGAATGACATTGTTTCCTTTGCTGTTCATTTTAATCAGGGACTCTGCTAGTCTCTGTTGAGGATATATAATTTCTATGATTTTTTAAAAAATGAAAATCAGCTATAAATGTCAACATTTCAAAATTATTTGCTCTTTTTATTTACAGGAACTGTGTTTACATACCAAGCTGTTAGCCCCAGTTAATTGTGCTATTGCTGATTTCCTTATGAAAGCTCCCGAACCTCCACCAGCTTTAATTGTAAGAAATGCTGTACAAATGCTTAAGGTTGGTATCTTTATAGACTTATTTTACCTGGCTGTTTTACTTGAAATTTAAACCAATTAATACTACGTCTTAACTAATTTTGTACCTTAAAAAATTATCTTAATAATCATGTATTTTGAATAATGCTTTCGTGGTAATTATAGTAAAACAGTAGGTATAGTTCATTTTTTCATGATATATTTGAAGCAGAAATTTTTTAATGAGATGTAATAGCTACTGCTAAGTCACTTCAGTCGTGTCTGACTCTCTGTGACCCCATAGATGGAAGCCCACCAGGCTCCCCCATCCCTGGGATTCTCCAGGCAAGAACACTGGAGTGAGTTGCCATTTCCTTCTCCAATGTGTGAAAGTGAAAAGTGAAAGTGAAGTTGCTCAATCGTGTCCGACTCTTAGCGACCCCACGGACTGCAGCCTACCAGGCTCCTTCCTCCATGGGATTTTCTAGGCAAGAGTACTGGAGTGGCTTGCCATTGCCTTCTCCGAGATGTAATAGCAAAAGAAAATTTATGTTCTTATATCTTGCTTATGGATTTTTAAGGATAGAATTTGATTAAACAGTTTTGATCATGTCAAGTTCTGTTTTATATCCTTCTATTTAGACAATAGATGCAATGGATGCATGGGAAGATCTCACTGAACTTGGATATCATTTGGCTGACTTGCCAGTAGAGCCACATCTTGGTAAAATGGTCCTGTGTGCTGTTGTTTTGAAGTGTCTGGATCCCATCCTTACAATTGCCTGCACACTAGCTTATCGAGACCCTTTTGTCCTGCCAACTCAGGCCTCTCAGAAACGTGCAGCTATGCTTTGTAGGAAACGTTTCACCGCAGGAACTTTCAGTGACCACATGGCACTTCTCAGAGCATTCCAGGTAATATTATTGTCATTTTATTTTTGAAATGTTGCTAAACACATTTCTAGAGTAAGTGTAACAAATTAAAAAAAATAGATATGATTCCATTAATTTTATTTCATTATAAAGTCACATTTTATTAATAGCTCAGAAGAATATCTTAATACTACTACTATGTTAAAATTATCATATCTTTCTCTAGTTTCTTTCATTTTCTCAATTTTCTCCTTGTAGAAATATGTGTATATATATACTTTTCACTTTTATGTATATTTGTATTTTATAAGCTCAAATTCCTGATCTTTAATCATATGTTATTCAGGAGTGCTATAAAATTTTAGTTAAGAAACAACTGTATGTTATTCAAAGTGTATAGAACAAAACGTAGAAGAAAATTATTTTGAATTTAATATCTATTTATTGATTTTTTAAGAGTATATCTCTTTCTTGTGTACTCAGGACGGTATACTAAGAATTTAATTTTATAAAGCAAAATCCAAAAATCTCTTAAAAATTTTAAGATAATGTGAGAAACTGAGGAAAGTGATAAATGGGAAACCAGAAAAATAAACGACCCAATCAAAAAATGGGCCAAAGAACTAAACAGACATTTCTCCAAAGAAGATATACAGATGGCTAACAAACACATGAAAAAATGCTCAACATCCCTCATAATCAGAGAAATGCAAATCAAAACCACAATGAGATACCATTACACACCAGTCAGAATGGCTGCTATCCAAAAGTCTACATGCAATAAATGCTGGAGAGGGTGTGGAGAGAAGGGAACCCTCTTACACTGTTGGTGGGAATGCAAACTAGTACAGCCACTATGGAGAACAGTGTGGAGATTCCTCAAAAAACTGGAAATAGAACTGCCATACGACCCAGCAATCACACTCCTGGGCATACACACCGAGGAAACCAGAATTGAAAGACACACATGTACTCCAATGTTCATTGCAGCACTGTTTATAATAGCAAGGACATGGAAGCAACCTAGATTTCCATCTGCAGACGAATGGATAAGAAAGCCATGGTACATGTACACAATGGAGTATTACTCAGCCATTAAAAAGAATGCATTTGAATCAGTTCTAATGAAGTGGATGAAACTGGAACCTATTATACAGAGTGAAGTAAGCCAGAAAGAAAAACACTAATACAGTATACTAACGCATATATGTGGAATTTAGAAAGATGGTAATGATAACCCTGTATACGAGACAGCAAAAGAGACACAGGTGTATAGGACAGTCTTTGGGACTCTGTGGGAGAGGGTGAGGGTGGGATGATTTGGGAGAGTGGCATTGAAACCTATATATTATCATATGTGAAATGAATCACCAGTCCAGGTTCGACGCATGATACAGGATGCTTGGGGCTGGTGCACGGGGATGAGCCAGAGGGAGGATAAGGGGAGGAGGAAGGCGGGAGGGGTGTTCAAGAAGGGGAACTCAGGCGAGAGACGCCCGGCTCCCGGCGGCGCAGACGCGAGAGACGCCCGGCTCCCGGCGGCGCAGACGCGAGAGACGCCCGGCTCCCGGTGGCGCAGACGCGAGAGACGCCCGGCTCCCGGCGCAACCGACCACGTGCAGAATCGTGGCTGAGAGGAGCTGCCCCGCGCCCAGGGTTAGGGCGGTGGCCGAGAGGAGCTGTACCACGTCCAGGAGGCGGTGGCTGCTTGAGCACCGGAGGGCCAAGAGGAGCTGATCCACATTCAAAGCAGAGGGGCAGCCTTGAGGAGATACCCCTCGTCCGAGGTAAGGTACAGCGGCTGCGCCTTGCTGGAGCAGCTGGGAAGAGGTACTCCACGATCAAGTGGAATATAAGAATCCAGTGTTCTGGGGAGGAAGGAACAAGATGGCGGAGGGATAAGACGGCGAGACCACTTTCTTCCCCGCAAATTCATCAAAAGAACATTTGAATGCGGAGTAAAGTCCACAAAACAACTTCTGAATACTGGCAGAGGACATCAGGCTCCCAGAAAAGCAGCCATTGTCTTCTAAAGGAAAGAGAAGAAATCAAGCTCCACCCACCAGAACACTGACACATGCCTCCCTAACCAGGGAACCCGGACAAGTCACCCGTCCAACCCCACACACAGCGAAGAAACTACATAATAAAGAGAACTCCACAAACTGCAAGAAGAGGAAAAGGCCACCCCAAGCAAAGCAATATAAACAAGATGAAGAGGCAGAGAAATACCCAGCAAGTAAAGGAACAAGATAATTGCCCACCAACACAAACAAAAGAAGAAGATATAGGGACTCTACCTGATAAAGAATTTCAAATTTTGATGGTGAAAATGATTCAAAATCTTGAAAGCAAAATGGAGTTACAGATAAATAACCTGGAGAAAAGGATTGAGAAGATGGAAGAAAGATTTAATAAGGACTTAGAAGAAATAAAAAAGAGTCAATATACAATGAATAATGCAATAGATGAGATCAGAAACACTCTGGAGGGGACAAACAATAGAATAACAGAGGCAGAAGACAGGATTAGCGAACTAGAAGATAAAATTGTAGAAATAAATGAAACAGAGAGGAAAAAAGAAAAACGAATTAAAAGAAATGAGGACAATATTAGAGACCTCTGGGACAATGTTAAACGCTCCAACATTCGAATCATAGGAGTCCCAGAAGAAGAAGACAAAAAGAAAGACCATGAGAGAATACTTGAGGAGATAATAGTTGAAAACTTCCCTAAAATAGGGAAAGAAATAATCACCCAAGTCCAAGAAACCCAGAGAGTCCCCAACAGGATAAACCCAAGGCGAAATACTCCAAGACACATATTAATCAAATTAACAAAGATCAAACACAGAGAACAAATATTAAAAGCAGCAAGGGAAAAGCAGCAAATAACACATAAGGGGATTCCCATAAGGATAACAGCTGATCTTTCAACAGAAACTCTTCAGGCCAGAAGGGAGTGGCAAGACATACTTAAAGTGATGAAAGAAAATACCCTACAGCCCAGATTACTATACCCAGCAAGGATCTCCTTCAAATATGAAGGAGAAATCAAAAGCTTTACAGACAAGCAAAAGCTGAGGGAATTCAGCATCACCAAACCAGCTCTCCAACAAATGCTAAAGGATCTTCTCTAGACAGGATACACAGAAAGAGTGTATAAACTTGAACCCAAAGTAATAAAGAAAATGGCTACGGGATCGTACTTATCAATAATTACCTTAAACGTAAATGGGTTGAAATTTTCAAAAAGGCTAGGAAACAATTCTCATAGCCATCAATAGTTCAGTGTTGAGTTCATGAATAGTTTTTAAAGTTTGGGACAAACTGTAGTATTTGCTATTTGAAGTACTATTTGTAATTGGCATATTACGATGTAACATTGGTCTTCATTTCCAACTTAAAACGCCTAAAAATGCCTAACAGATTTTTAGATTTGTGAATTTTAGTTGAAATGTATTTTACGATGTTACTAAACCTGCAGAAATATTGAAATATTTCAGAGAACTTATTCACTGTACATTTAATTTATTTTATTTATAAAAGTTATGAACTGTAGAAAGTTTTACTTGTTGGGTCAAATGCTTGTTGGGTCAAATGCTTGTTGCATTTGAAGTGCTAGTTACAAGAAAATCAAATACCTTCAATGTATAAATGCTATTAAGTTTTTAAAGGACTCTGGAGTATAAGTAAGTTTGTTTAAAGAAATTTAGTCTATTCAACCTGAATCAGCTCTGTCAAACATTAATTAAAAGCCTCATTTTAAAAAAATAAATAAATAATGGTGGTGGGAGGGAGGGTTGGGAAGCTGGCTGGAGGTGGAGGTGGTGAAGTTTATAAATCTAATTAAAAATGAAGTTGCATTTCCATTTTCCAAATCCACCCATCCACCAGCGTACTGTGTCACTAGACATTATGTACGATTTTACTTTGCAACAGAAACCATTACATTTAAAAATTCATTACAGCAAGGTGAGTTAGACACATGATGGATGCAGCTTTAATTCTGCCATATATTATTACAGTTAAAATGTAAATGATGAAAAATATTTTGTGCTTATCAGCATTTATGTGGAAATGTGTTTTACAGTGATATATGATGTTAAATTTCTATTATTGTGATAAAAAAAAAGCAATACAAAAAGATGAAGTGTTTATTAAAACATGAAAAAAAAAAGAAATAAATGGTTTTGCAGCACTGAAGAAATTATAGAAAGTAAATAAGCTAGATCAGACCTGTTTTAGGTAGTAATTTTATAGTTTATTTTAATTATTTCAGTTGTAAAATATTGTTATACTGTTAATTAGTTCTGATTGTTCATATTAAACTATTGTAATGCAAAAAAATAAATAAATAAATAAAATTAAAACGAAAAAAAAAATAAACAAGTTAAAATTAACAATATCTGGCACACAATTAAAAAAAAAAAAAAAAAAAGAAGGGGAACTCATGTACACCCGGGGCGGATTCATGTCAATGTATGGCAAAACCAACCAATATAATGTAAAGTAAAAAAAAATTAAAAAATAAAATAAAATGTTAAAAAAAAAAAAGGATAAGAATAGGGAGCCTGAGTAAAAGAAATGATATTGCAATTAAAAAAATAATAAATGTAAGCTCTTTTGTGGGCATTATGGAACAGAAGTTGATGCATTGTTATTAATTGGGTATATTAGCTACTATATATTATAATATTAAGTGATAATATTGTAATCAGAGGAAGATTTGGAGTAGAATTCCTATCTAGTCTGTTTTTTCCCCAGCTTTTCCGTTATATTCTGAAGCAAGAGAACTCATTTTCAAAGAGAAGCTTTACTATACTACATATAGGTAATTTCTAGGAATCTCACTTTCCATTCTCACAGAGAGTAGGAAGTTGATATAAAGGTTATTTTTAGAGGCCTGGAGTGACAGGATTCTTAGATATAACGGTATTATGATGGCTTAGTTGGAAATCTCTCATACTTTAGTGGAGGAAAATTAGCAGGCACATCTATAAAGGTGAATATTTTTATATAGCCAGGTATTTAGTTTACCGGATACTTCATTCTTATTGGGACTTTATACTCAGTGGCTTTCATAGCATCATAGCATTTGAGTATAAATTATCTAATGATAATTCTATTTGATTATAAAGTCTTAGATTTTATTTTAAAACTATTTATTCTTAAAAAATTAGATATAATTGAGATATAACATTATATTAGTTTTAGGTGTAGAGCCTAATTGACAGTATTTGTATATATTGAGAAATGATCACCACAATAAGCCTAGTTAACATCCATCACTATGTTGTGGTTGTTCAGTTGCTAAGTCATGTCTGACTTTTTGTGATCCCATGAACTGCAGCATGCCAGACCTCTCTGTCCTTCACTGTCTCCTGGAGTCTGCGCAAACTCATGTCGATTGAGTTAGTGATGCCATCCAACCATCTCATTCTCTGTTACCCCTTCTTCTCTTGCCCTCAGTCTTTCCCAGCATCAGGGTCTTTTCTAGAGTCAGTTCTTCACATCAGGTGGCCAAACTATTAGTGCTTCAGCTTCAACAGCAGACCTTCCAATGAACACCCAGGACTGATTTCCTTTAGGACTGACTGGTTGGATCTCCTTGCAGTCCAAGGGACTCTCAAGAGTCTTCTCCAACACCACAGTTCAAAAGCATCAATTCTTCAGCACTCAGCCTTCTTTATAGTCCAAATCTCACATCCATACATGACTACTGGAAAAACCATAGCTTTGACTAGATGGACCTTTGTTGGTAAAGTTATGTCTCTTCTTTTTAATACATTGTCTAGGTTTGTCATAGCTATTCTTCCAAGGAGCAAGCATCTTTTAATTTCGTGGTTGCAGTCACCATCCACAGTGATTTTGGAGCCCAAGAAAATGAAATCTGACACTCTTTCCCCATCTATATGCCATGAAGTGATAGGACCGGATGCCATTATCTTTGTTTTTTGAATACTGAGTTTTAAGCCAGCTTTTTCCTTTTACCTTCATCAAGATGCTCTTTAGTTCCTCTTCACTTTCTGCTATTGAAGTGGTATCATCTGCATATCTGAGGTTGTTGGTATTTCTCCCAGCAATCTTGATTCCAGCTTGTGCTTCCTCCAGCCCAGCATTTCAAATGATGTGCTCTGCATATAAGTTAAATAAGCAGGGCGACAATATACAGTCTTCTTCCCAGTTTTGAACCAGTCAGTTGTTCCTTATCCAGTTCTAACTGTTGCTTCTTGACCTGCATACAGGTTTCTCAGGAGGCAGGTAATGGGGTCTTGTATTTCCATCTCAGTAAGAATATTCCACAGTTTGTTGTGATCCACACGAAGGTTTTACCGTAGTCAATGAAGCAGAAGTAGACGTTTTATGGGAATTTGCTTGCTTTTTCTATGATCCGATATATGTTGGCAATTTGATCTCTGGTTCCTCTGCCTTTTCTAAATCCAGTTTGTACCTCTGGAAGTTCTTATTTCACATACTGCTGAAGCCTAGCTTGAAGAATTTTGAGCATTACCTTGTTGGCATGTGAAATGAGTGCAGTTGTACAGTAGTTTGAACATTCTTTGGCATTGCCTTTCTTTTGGATTGGAATGAAAACTGACCTTTTCCAGTCCTGTGGCCACTGCTGAGTTATCCAAATTTGCTGACATAATGAGTGCAGCATTTTCACGGCATCATCTTTGAGGATTTTAAATAGCTCAGCTGGAATACCGTCACCTCCCCTAGCTTTGTTCGTGGTAATGCTTCCTAAGGCCCACTTGCCTTCACACTCTAGGATGTCTGGCTCTAGATGAGTGACCACACCATTGTGGTTATTGGGTCATTAAGAGCTTTACTGTACAGTTCTGTGTATTCTTGTCACCTTTTCTTAATCTCTTCTGATTCTTTTAGGTCCTTGCAGTTTTTGTCCTTTATTGTGCCTATCTTTGCATAAAATGTTCCCTTGGTATCTCCAATTTTCGTGAAGAGATCTCTAGTCTTCCCATTCTGTTGTTTTCCTTTATTTCTTTGCATTGTTCCCTTAAGAAGGCTTTCTTATCTTTCCTTGCTAAATATTTTTTTCTTGTGATAACTTAATCTACTCTCTAGTCTATTAACTAAAATTGTGATCATTTCACAATATATACACATATTGAATCACTATATTACGCACCTAAAGCTAATGTTAAGTCAATTATGTCTTAATAGAAAAAGTTACTTTTGGGCCTTCCTGGTGGTCCAGTGGTTAAGACTCTGTGCTTCTAGTGCAGGGGCTGCAATTTGACCCCTCATCAGGGAACTGAGATCCTACATGCTGTGTGGTGCAGCCAAAAAACAAAAATTACTCTCAGATGAACTTATTTACAAAACAGAAATAGAATCACAGATGTTGAAAACAAGCTTGTGGTTACTGAAGGGAAAAGGAGGAGGGAGGGATAAATTGAGAGATTGAGATTGACATGTATACACTACTATAAATAAAATAGGTAGCTATTGAGAGCTTACTGTACAGCACAGGGAACTCTACTCGGTACTCTGTAATGACTGATAGGGGAAAAGAATCTAAAGAAGAGTGGATATATGTGTGCGTATAACTGGTTCACTTTGCTGTGCACAGAAACTAACACAAATTTTAAATCAACTATATTCCAGTAAAAATTACTTAAAAAATAAGTGTTCATGTCAAAAATGAAAAAAATTACTCTCTTAGAAACTTTAAAATATACCATACAGTGTTATTAACTATAGACCATGCTGTATATTACATCCCCAGGACTTATTTATTTTATAACTTTAAGTCTGTACCTTTTATCCCCTTCGCTTGTTTCACCCACCCTCCACTCCTCTAACCTCCCCGCTCTTGCAGTCATCAATCTGTTCTCTATATCTATGAGTATGTTTTTGTTTGCTTGTTTTCTTTATTTGTAAGAGAATTAGAAAAAGAAGAATTGACTTTGAGTGGTTAATATAATGATCTTCAATTACTTTGCTGCCTAACTGAGAAGTGATGTGTCTTTTGTGTAATTTTATTTTTATAGGCATGGCAGAAAGCTCGAAGTGATGGGTGGGAACGAGCCTTTTGTGAAAAGAATTTTCTTTCACAAGCTACCATGGAAATAATCATAGGCATGAGAACTCAGTTGCTTGGTCAACTTAGAGCATCAGGTAAAGTTTTCCTCCAAAGAACCTATTTCAACTACTGAGAGTACCCTGCCTATACCTTATAGTATAGTATAGTATAGTATAGTATAACATTCTTACGTTAACTAATGCCATCTTGCATTATCTTTATAACATTATCATGTTGTATATCTTTTGTTCATGAACTACTTTGTATTAACTTTGTAGACTTCTGCATGATATTAACTTTTGTTTGTTGATTAAAAAAATGATATTGTAGAAGCTGTGGGTGATAAATGAATTTTATAATGTTGGCAATAAACAATTTATAATATATTTTTGGGGAAAATAGATTTAGGAATGGTGCTTGTTATGTTTTATTGCTATTAATAAATAATTAGTTTTATGGAAGAGAAATTGCTAAAAATTAAGTAGATTGATATGAATGTTGTCCTTTATATTTTTGGAACATAAAGCAACTAGTAAGCACATGAAGGCACTTGATTTTTTTTTTTTAAGAGAATGCCAGTTTTGCTATATCATTTTAGAATTGTTTCTTTGAACTTCTTTTTGAGTGGCATTTTATCTTGAGGAAATAGAAGAAAACTACCTGAGCCTGGATTCCTAGAATAGCTCAAGTGCCAAAGTGAAATAAGGCATGACCCAGAGGATTTAGAGTTGTTTCAAATATGGGGAGATATGAAGGACTATTGAAATTCAAGCAAGAATACTTTATATTTATTTGACTTCACTTCCAGGATTAGTGTCTATTACAACCAACATGATATTAATACCATTCAGCAGAATATTTTAGGTTTTTAGGTATGATTTTAGGATGCTTCTGATAGCTGTTTATGGAGAACTTTGTTGCAAGAGTATGTATTTTTTTTTTAAGTCCACAACTTCCTAGTGTATCTACTGCTTACTTTAGTCTAAGTAAACCTGAACTTTCTTATAACATTGCTTCTATATGTTAAACTTCTCAGAAGAAATTTTATGAATTATTGAGAAATTTGAATCATTAAACTTATATCTGTTATACATTATTTTTTTTGTGAAAACCACAAATTTAAAAGTATATCTTGTGAAGTAGAAAAAGTTGGTGTGGTTTCTTTCATCTTTCTAGGTTTTGTGAGAGCAAGAGGTGGTGGTGACATTCGAGATGTTAACACAAATTCTGAGAATTGGGCTGTTGTTAAAGCTGCATTGGTTGCAGGCATGTATCCTCATTTAGTTCATGTGGACCGAGAGAATGTAGTGTTGGCAGGGCCAAAGGAGAAAAAAGTACGGTTTCATCCCACTTCAGTTCTCAGTCAGCCTCAATATAAAAAGGTAAAACTTTTTGAATGCTTTTTGGCCTTGAGGTAAAACTTGTCTAATTTAAATAGTTGAAAATCAATGAAGAATGTTCCCAATACCAACATACTTTGCAAAATTAATTAGTTATAAATGTACAATCAACACTAGAACAAAATTTTGATAGAATCGAAAGTAATGTGTTAAGTATTAAGGGACTTTTGTACAAACTACGTGAGCAATGATTTGCTTTAATTTTTGTTTGAGTAGTAATATATGCATCATCTATTTTGCTGAGGGACTTTGTACAGTTTAAAAGAATTACCAGTAAGTTAAGTGATAAATTCAGTTAACAGTTTTAAAATTTATTTTTCTAATAGATTCCTCCAGCTAATGGTCAAACTGCAGCAATCCAGGCACTGCCCACAGATTGGCTTATTTATGATGAAATGACCAGAGCTCATAGGATAGCTAATATTAGATGCTGTTCAGCAGTGACACCTGTCACTGTGTTGGTATTTTGTGGACCAGCTAGGTTGGCAAGTAATGCTCTTCAGGAACCTTCATCTTTTCGTGGTAAATATATTATGATGGAAATACAAATCTATTTGAGAGAAAAGTCTGGTTTTTTCTTCTCATTAAACCAAACAGAATTTGAAATTATAGAAATTTATGTGGTAGCAGCTCCCTTTTGATGTGTTAAGACTAATTAAAAAATACTAAAATATACTACTATTCTTGAAATTGATTTCTAAGGTAGTTTGATACTGATTTGTGCATTTTTGATTAATCTTGCTGATAGGAAGTTTAGTTTTCTCTTCCACTTGAATTTAAATGATAGTTTAACATAAATAAAGGTAATTGTTTAAAAGAAATGTTACCCATAATTCTACTACCTTTATACAGACACTTTTTAATATTATATACTTTTTCTGTGTGTTTAAATATTTTAGGTATTTCACCCTAAAATATTTCCTGTTATTTTTATATTCTATTTTTGTTTCACAAAATATAAAATATAGAAAACATTTTTAATATGTCATATAAATGTTTGGAAAATATTTTGTCGCATTAAAGTGACAATGCATTTAAAATATTTCTTTATAGTTGGATATGCTGATTGTTTTCAATTTTTTGTTATTTGGTGTTTCAGCAAATATTTATTTATGTCAGTTATTGTGCTAGGCATTGAGGATGTAAAAATTTGAGGAAAAGATTTGAGAAATTCTGATATTTAGAATTTGAGTAGAGAAATAAAGAATGGCCAGATGCTGAGTTTTAATTTGTGACCTACTGTGTTTAGAGAACTCTCCACACAAGTTGTTAGTATATCAGGAGGATTTGTGTAAATGCAGAGTATCTGTATTGGCTTACTTTTTTTGCTGTGATGTTAGATAGTAAAAGTGAATTTCTTTTCCTTTCCTTACGTGTTTGAACAGTGGATGGTATTCCTAATGACAGTAGTGATAGTGAAATGGAAGACAGGACTACTGCTAATTTGGCAACTTTAAAACTTGATGAGTGGCTCAATTTCAAACTAGAGCCAGAGGTAAGTTGCTTTCTAGTAATGTGATAGATTTTTTTCATTCAGTTGTATGAATTATACACGGTGTGATGAAAATTGTCTCTTAACAGTGAATGGAAGAAAATTGTCTCTTAAAAATTGAGCCCTTAGTGTGAGAGAATAGAATACACCTTGTTTTTCAGTTTTCATAGGGCCCTATTACATTCTTTGACATGTTGCAGTTTATTCCTATAGAGGATTTGAAAAACCTAGGTGTCACTCAGTATTTGAGCATGGTGATATTTGAATATGTTTGTACATATAGGAAAATACTGAGTATTGGGTACACAAGAAATTCTTTTATTTTATATAACTCTGTTTAAAGGGAAAGATACTAGGTCATTCTGTTTTCTCTTTACATGTATCTCTCAAATAGGAAGATGAATGTTTGTTATCAAATTAAAATTTTTCTTGACAAAGCCTTCCCTTAATTCTATCTTTACTTTTAAAGATCATTTTATATCCTTTTGGGGGACAATACGAACTGTCAAAAGTTGATACTGGCTAGAGCTACTTTATTACATGCATTCCTTCATCACTCAACCTACTGCAGTCTCATTTCCATTCCCGTTGATTTTTCCCTTCACTGAAACTGTACTTGCCGTTTTCGATGGTGTCTCCTCCATGTTGTCAAAGCCAGATTGCTGTTCTTGATAAATGTGGCCTTTCTCTCATAGTTAACACTATTGCCCACACCCTTCCCTATTTTCCTTCCTCACCCCTGTCCAACTTCTTTGTCACTAGTTTCTAAAATACTCCTCTTCCCTGATTCTTCTTCTATCTAGAGAGGCTGTTCCTTCTTAGGTTCTTTCATGTACCCTTTTGTATGTGCTTGTACCTTAAATGTTAGATGTTCACCAGTAGTATGTTCTTTACTCTGTTCTTTACACTGTCTCTGCACAGTTTCTAGGGGCCTTACCTCTGTGTGTAGACTTAGTAATCATTTATACATTGATAACTTCCAGGTACATCTTATCTGTATCTCTAACTTAGGATTTTCTCTGTATTTATTCAGCTGCTTTCTGGACATCATCATTTGGCAGTAAAATAAAGTATTTTAATGAAATTAAATGTATTTTTTCTTTATTTACCCTGCTGTTACTTTTCCAGTATTAATCACACTTTACCACACATTGTTTTTCTTTCTCTCTCATTGGACTGTGTAACTTGATTTTGTGTTTCTAGTGCCTCAAAATGGTAAAGAAGAAATTTCATTTTTTTCATGCAGCAGAAGGAATGAAATTGATAATAAAATATATGAAATGTGAAATGTGTCCTTTGGAAACAATTTCAGACCAATAAATAATTGTTCTTGCAAGTGTGGTACATATTTTGCTGTTACCTATTTGAACTGAGGACTTCCTTGATAGCTCAGTTGGTAAAGAATCTGCCTGCAATGCAGGAGACCCCAGTTCGATTCCTGTGTCGGGAAGATCCACTGGAGAAGGGATAGGCCACCCATTCCAGTATTCTTGGGCTTCCCTTGTGGCTCAGCTGGTAAAGAATCCACCCACAATGCGGGAGACCTGGGTTCAGTCCCTGGGTTGGGAAGATCACCTGGAGAAGAGAAAGGCACCCACTCCTGTATTCTGGCCTGGAGAATTCCATGAACTGTATAGTCTATGGGGTCGCAAAGAGTTGAACATGACTGAGCGACTTTCACTTTCACTTTCATTTGAACTGAAAAAAAGCTGTTTTTTTTTACAGGCAGCCAGTTTATTGCTGCAACTTAGACAGAAGTGGCACAGCTTATTTTTACGTCGAATGAGAGCTCCATCCAAACCTTGGTCTCAAGTTGATGAAGCTACTATAAGAGCAATTATAGCTGTTTTAAGCACTGAAGAACAATCTGCAGGCTTACAACAGCCATCTGGGATTGGCCAAAGGCCAAGACCTATGTCTTCAGAAGAACTTCCTTTGGCATCATCTTGGAGGTCAAATAATAGTAGGAAAAGTTCAGCAGATACTGAATTTTCTGATGAGTCTACTACTGCAGAAAGGTAAATTTACAGCATTTTATTAAAATGAGATATTTTCTCTAGGAAATAGTTATTTATCATAGAATCACATGCTTTTATAATATTTAAAAATTACTTATAATCTGAGATATGCAAAAAGGTTGCAATAAAATGGGAAAAATTTATTACTTTTAAAACATAATTCTTTTAAGTGTTAGATAATATGAAGAATTTCAAGCTCCTGGGATCTTGAATTATTTAAAAAGGAATTTTTTTTTTGGTCAGGAAAAGCTCAAAATGTTTAATTTTCAGAATTTACAAATTTAGGGTCTATGAAAAAGATAATAGCATTTTTTATTATGCATTTTAGTTTATATATGTCAAGTCATAATCTTTCCTAGATACCTCACAGCAAAAAGTGTTGGCTATGGCCATTTAGAAGAACTGTCTCCTCCCAACTCTTACCTAGATATTAATAAAACTGACTGGTTTTTGCACAGAAAAGTACTTTATTCATTTGTTCATATATGGACATATTAAATGCTTAGTTAGTGTTCTTGGTGTGAGGCATATAGCAATGTATAACAAAAAACAAATCTCTTCAGAAAGGTTACATTTTGTTGAAGAGAGGAATACATACATTAAAAAAGTAAATTTACTGTCTTGGCAAAATTTCTTAGAATTTAGCTAAATTCTTTTATCCTTTCTATCATTTGGCAATTAGATGTGAATTTTTTATTATACGATTATTGAGAGCTGTTATATTGAATCATTTTTCCAAAATGTATTTGGTGATATAATAGTATTTATAGTGAATGGTTGGCCATGGTTTAGAAATATTTCTGGTTGTAAAAATGTTTGTTAGAACCCAATTTGTATTTCTTTATATCAGTTAAATTTTTTTTTTACCCTGATAGAATGGATAACAGAGACAACATTCTTGCCTGGAATGCTAGTTTGAACAATATAGTAGATATTATCTCTGTGCTGAGAATATTATTTCATTGTTAAAAATTGAAAATAGAAATAATGGAAGTATAAAAGATATATGATGCTTATTGTTTTTCAAGGATCAGATGGAATATTTAGTACCTACCATCTTTTGATCATGTTTTACTTATTTGAATGAAGCATAAAGGCATGTTATCAGTTAAGACTTCAGTAAAAATAATACATGATGGTTTCCAAGTTTTTCATATATAACATTTTAGGAATAATTCAACAAGTTGCTTATAATAATATGTGTCTCTAAACCTTTTTCTCTGATGTAGATACTGCCAAGCAAAAAGAAAATAGTAAAAAATACATTTTCTACTTAGATACTCCTCACTTTTTAAAAAGATTTTTCTAAAAATTTCCTTGAACAAGGGTTATTTCGAATACGTGAATACATTTGCATAGAAATTATGTGGTAGACTTATTTATAGACTTCTCTGTAAAAAAAAAATATATATATATATGTTCAGAGAAACTATTTATACACACATGTGTTTATATACATATACATACATACTATACACATACACTTATGAGGAAGATTTTCCTATTTTCTTTATAAAAGTAACATATACTCGTTTAATAAAAATTAGAAATACAGGAGAAATCATAATTATAATAAAGTGTAATATTGGTTACGCTTTAGAAACTGATTATCTTATAAATTCATTTTTTCTCCTGTGACACCAGTATCTGCCCTTTTCCTTTCCTTATAGGTTGTAGCCTTGCTTTGTTTATTCTCTTATCTGTTGAACAGTGAGATAAAGAATTTCATATACTTTTAGGCTTTGTAGTTTTACTAGACAAGGCCTGAAACTGATGTAGCTTGGTGAGGAGTAGACTAAGGACTCTTCTGAAGATGTATTTTGGAATGGAGGATAATCTTTCTTTATAATCTTTCTGGAATTGCTTCTTGAAGAAAAGGTATTTAGAGTTTTCACACTAGGATGACAAAATATAGATCAGACAGTTTCTTTTAATAAAAACATTTTATTAATGAGGGTGGGATGATTTGAGAGAATGACATTGAAACATGTGTGTTGTCATATGTGAAACGAATCAGCAGTTCAGGGTCAATGCATGTTACAGGATACTCGGGGCTGGTGTGCGGGGATGACCCAGAGGGAGAATAAAGGGAGGAGGGAGGTGAGAGGGGGGTTCAGGAGGGGGAACTCATGTACACCTGGGGCGAATTCATGTCAATGTATAGCAAAACCAACCAATATAATATTGTAAAATAAAAAAAAATAAATCAAAAAATAAATAAATAAAATAAATAAAAGGCTAAAAAAAATAAACAAATATTATTTGCAAGAAAATAAAAACATTTTATTAAAGTTATTTTTAAAAGTTTAAGAAACTATTAAAACATAGAAATTGCCCATATCCCATTTTAAAATTAAACCAGTAGTTTTAAATTGTCGTTTTTTACATAATAATTTGCTTACAAAGAATAAACATCTTTTCTATAAGAAAAATGAGATATAACTGAGTTATCTGAATTCTTTGTTTCTCTTAAATGAAAATGTAGGTGGAAGGGTTTATACAAATGCTTTGTTTCTACATGCATGAAATTTGAGGGGGAGCCAAAATTTGGGGAGGAAGAGAAATGCTAGAATAGAGCACAGAATCAAAGATCAAATTGGAAATTGCAAAAGTAGGCATTTAGTTCTATTGGAAGCATCATTTTTATTTTAATAAGATATTACCCTCAATTAAGTTCTGTTACCTAGTTTTCAGGTAAATAATCTGCCAGGGTAAGAATGATGGAATTTTAGAGGTATAACTTGATAATTCATTGAACTTCAATTCTCAAAGACAAAAGCCCTGAAAAGTTGGTTTTTTATATTCATCAAATTCTTAATAATTATTCATGTTTATTCATTATATATTTTGTTAGCATTTTTAGGCTTTAGCTATTTTATTTCATTTGTGAAAGAAATATTGAATCTAAGATATTTATTGAAAGAGAAGCAAAATGTGGGGATAAGCTATTTTAACTTATTTTGAAGGCAGAGTAATTATAATTGCAAGACTCAGTGGAAGTTTATGAACTGTTTGTGACTTATTCTTTTTATGTTTTTATTTATTATATATAAACACAGCAAAGTAAATGATTGCTGTTCAGTCTTCTAGTTGTGTCCAACTCTTCGTGACCCCATGGACTGCAGCACTCCGTGCCTCTCTGTCCCCCGCCATCTCCTAAAGTTTGCCCAAGTTCATGTCCATTGCATCGGTGATGCCATCCAGCTAGCTTATCCTCTGACGATTTTCACCTATTTGCTGTACCTACACAATTATTTTTTTCTTGCTTCCTTTCTTTTTTTGTTCATGTATTTCAAAATCATTCTCTCACATCATGTCATTTTACTCCTCTGTATTTAGATTTGCATCTCTTAAAAAATAGAGGCATTTCTCCTACACAATCAAAATCTAATAATCAGTCCCAATAAAATAATCATTTCCCCAATTCTCAAACTATATTTATTTGAAACAGCATTCAGGGAGGACTCACCCATGCACTGTATTAGGGTGTCTTGTTTCTTGAATCTCTTGTGATCTAGAGCAGTTAGATCCTTTGTTGACTTTTCTTAGGAACCTTGGTCAGTGGTATTATGAGATGTACCACATTCTGGATATGTCTCTTTTTATTGCTATACCCTGCATATTTCATGGATGTGGTTAGCTCTCAAGGCTTGATAAGATCCAGTATTTTGGCAAGAACGTTATTTTTTTCTTTTGGCAAGAATATTTTATAGGTAATGCTATGAACTTTATATTATACTGCTTTCAGTTCAGTTCAGTTCAGTCGCTCAGTTGTGTCCGACTCTTTGCGACCCCATGAATCACATTTAGGAAGTACTTAATGTTTTCTTTGTTTTTTAATGTCTGGTTTTCCACTGAGATGTATACTTTAAAAAAAATGAAATTATTGACTGCCATTTTTGCTTCATTTATTCATAGAATTTGAAAACAGAAGAATCTTAGCATTTATCTAGTTTAATCCCTTTATTTAACAGCTAAGGATATTAAAGCTCATTTAAATTAAAAAACTTACACCAGGATCACCTACCTCATTAGTTGTAAATTTAGTTCTGTCTGAAAATCCTCTCTCCTGACTCCAGTCCAGTATTATTTCCATTTTGCCATGCTGTAATTTTTAGTATGCTTTTGAAATCTGTTTGGTTTTAAGATATATGCAAGTGGAAGAGAGGTGGAATAGGTGATTTTCTAGTAACGGCCATTAGCATAGATGTATTTAAATAATTTTAAAATGTTAAAAGACATTAGGCATCAATATATGACATTATAATTGTTTAGGATTTCTTCTAGACTGTCATAAAAGAAGTTAGGAGTTTTGTAAGGGAAATAATACTTGGGTATCTAAATTAAAATTTTTTATAGGTTGTTTTTAATGTATTTTTGTATTGTTTAAAAAAAATGTTATCTTTGTAAGTGTACCCTATTAGTACAACCCTTTCTTCTAAATGTAATAGAAGAATGAAATTGCCTTTTAAAATACTATTCCATAAATCACAGAATCATTGAACTTTGGTTTGAATGGAGTCTGCTTTGTATTATGATCTTATGTGTAACTGATTTTTGCTTCCTCCTTTTCACTCAAGAGTACTGGTGAAATCTCCAGCTCCAGCACTACACCAACCTCAGAAGTATAAAGATAGAGGAATTTTGCATCCTAAACGAAGCACTGAGGACCGGTCAGATCAATCTTCTGTGAAATCTACAGACAGCAGTAATTATCCAAGTCCTTGTGCTAGTCCTTCTCCTCCATCCTCAGGAAAGGTAGAGTATCAGGGATTTGTACCACATCTGGTGTTACATATTTAAACAAAATTATAAATAATTCTGCTTTTAAATCACTAATCATGGCCTCTGTTCTAGATACAAATAAAATTGCGAACAGTAAATTTTTTAGTTTTTCCTGCTTGCCGGGTATTTTTGGTCGGTATCATCCAGGGAAGTTTTAACACTAGTAAACCATTCCCTGATGGCATGTGGCTAAGCAGTTCATGATTCCCTTTCTGTATCTTTAGAACCTTTCTTTTGTTAAATACAAATGACAAGAGGAATTTCTTAAATAAATTTTATTCATACTTTCAGAATTGAAAACAATGATTTCTTTCATTCTTAATTGATTTCTTCAATTCAGTGGTTATATTAAAAATACAACACTAGATGGGATTAGGAAGATAAGGAAATGTTGATAAAGAATTGAGAACTATGTATCTTTTAAAAAGTTTGTGATATGAATGATTTCAACTATTTAGAATAATTTTAATACCTGAATAAGTAGTTAGTGTTTTTTAGCTATGTGATATAGTTCTGGTGAAAATATCTGCTAAAATACTACTATTAAATAAGAGGAAAAGAAATGTTTTTGCAGATTTATACTCTTAGGTTTTAAGAGTATTTTTGTTTTTAAATTTAAGTGCCTTTATTAAGGCATTCAGTTCAGTTCAGTTCAGTTCAGTCGCTCAGTCATGACCGACTCTTTGTGACCCCATGAATCACAGCACGCCAGGCCTCCCTGTCTATCACCAACTCCCGGAGTTCTCTCAAACTCCTGTCCATCGAGTCGGTGATGCCATCCAGCCATCTCATTCTCTGTCGTCTCCTTCTCCTCCTGCCCCCAATCCTTCCCAGCATCAGAGTCTTAATTTACATGGTAAGATTCAGCAATTTAAACTGTTCAATTCAGTGAATTTTGACAAGTGTATGCAACCATGAACTGTACTATAGTCTCATGGAGAGCATTCCCATTATTCCCGGATTCTGGCAACCACTAAACTGCTCTTTGTTCTTAAAGTTTTGCCTTTTTTGGAACTTCCTGTAAATGAAACGTATATAACTTTTTGTGACTGGCTTATTTGACTTTTGAAATTGATTTGAAAATTATTGAGTTTATTATACTATTATTATATTATTAGTTATACATTATATATACATTAATATATAATATATCGTATTTTATATAATATATATAACATATGTTATTATATAATATTAATTATATAGTATAATTATATAACATAATATAATATAATGATATATATTAATATAATATAATATTAATATTATTATAAATATATACACATTATATGTAATTCTATTTAACTTATATTAAATTATATTTATATATAAATTATTACATAAAAATATACATATAAATTATATCTAAATTATTTACATATAAATTATATATAAATAATAATTTATATATAATATATATAATTATATAAAAGTTATATATATAATTATATAAAATTATATATCTATAAATTATATATGAATTTATATTAAAACATTTAATTCAATTATGTTCAATTATATTAATAATATTTTAAATTATAAATATTATACATTGTTTATATTATCATATTATGATATTAATATTATATAATATATCATATAATATATGTTATATGATATTAAAATAATTATATTTATTATATTGTATTATAAATAATGTAATTATATATAATATGTAATATAAAATATATATTTTATAAATGATAATAATATATTATTATTATTGACTGTGCCAAAGCCTTTGACTGTGTGAATCACAATAAACTGTGGAAAATTCTGAAAGAGATGGGAATACCAGACCACCTGACCTGCCTCTTGAGAAACCTATATGCAGGTCAGGAAGCAACAATCAGAACTGTACATGGGACAACAGACTGGTTCCAAATAGGAAAAGGAGTACGTCAAGGCTGTATATTGTCATCCTGCTTATTTAACATATATGCAGAGTACATCATGAGGAATGCTGGGCTGGAAGAAGCACAAGCTGGAATCAAGATTGCTGAGAGAAATATCAATAACCTCTGATATGCAGATGACACCACCCTTATGGCAGAAAGTGAAGAGGAACTAAAAAGCCTCTTGATGAAAGTGAAAGAGGAGAGTGAAAAAGTTGGCTTAAAGCTCAACATTCAGAAAACGAAGATCATGGCATCTGGTCCCATCACTTCATGGGAAATAGATGGGGAAACAGTGGAAGCAGTTTCAGACTTTATTTTTTGGGGCTCCAGAATCACTGAGGATGCTGATTGCAGCCAGGAAATTAAAAGATGCTTACTCCTTGGAAGGAAAGTTATGACCAACCTAGAAACACATTAAAAAGCAGAGACATTACTTTGCCAGCCAAGGTCCGTCTCGTCAAGGCTATGATTTTTCCAGTGGTCATTTATGGATGTAAGAGTTGGACTTCGAAGAAAGCTGAGCACCAAAAAATTGATGCTTTTGAACTGTGGTGTTGGAGAAGACTCTTGAGAGTCCCTTGGACTGCAAGGAGATCCAACCAGTCCATTCTAAAGGAGATCAGTCCTGGGTGTTCATTGGAAGGACTGATGTTGAAGCTGAAACTCCAGTACTTTGGCCACCTCATGCGAAGAGTTGACTCACTGGAAAAGACTCTGATGCTGGGAGGGATTGCGGGCAGGAGGAGAAGGGGACGACAGAGAATGAGATGGCTGGATGGCATCATCGACTCAATGGACATGAGTTTGAGTGCACTCCGGGAGTTGGTGATGGACAGGGAGGCCTGGCGTGCTGTGATTCATGGGATCTCAAAGAGTCGGAATCGACTGAGCGACTGAACTGAACTGATATATATAAATACACATAAGTAATAATATTTATGTATATTAATAATATTAATTATGCAAGTGGAAGATACTATAATTGGAAGATTAATTAATAGTATATAGATTATATTATTATTATTTTATAGTTATTATATTATTAGTTTATTACTTGTTATTGCTGGATAGTAAGTATTCCATTGTGTGGATATATCCTGTTCAGTTCAGTTCAGTTGCTCAGTTGTGTCTGACTCTTTGCGACCCCATGGACTGCAGCACACCAGGCCTCCCTGTCCATCACCAAATCCCAAAGTTTACCCAAACTCATATCCCCTGAGTCAATGCTATCCAACCATCTCATCCTCTGTCGTCCCCTTCTCTTCCTGTCCTCAATCTTTCCCAGCATCAGGGTCTTTTCAAATGAGTCAGTTCTTTACATCAGGTGGCCAAAGTATTGGATTTCAGCTTCAGCATCAGTCCTTCCAATGAACACCCACGACTGATTTCCTTTAGGATGGACTGGTTGGATCTCCTTGCAGTCCAAGGGATTCTCAAGAGTCTTCTCCAACACCACAGTTCAAAAGCATCAATTCTTCGGCGCTCAGCTTTCTTTACAGTCCAACTCTCACATCCATACATGAGTATTGGAAAAACCGTAGCCTTGACGAGACGGACCTCTGTCGGCAAAGTAATGTTTCTGCTTTTTAATATGCTGTCTAGGTTGGTCATAAATTTTCTTCCAAGGAGTAAGCATCTTTTAATTTCATGCCTGCAGTCACCATCTACAGTGATTTTGGAGCCCCCCAAAATAAAGTCTGTCACTGTTTCCATTGTTTCCCCATCTATTTACCGTGAAGAGATGAGACTGCATGCCATGATCTTAGTTTTCTGAATGTTGAGTTTTAGGCCAACTTTTCACTCTCCTCTTCTGCTTTCATCAAGAGGCTCTTAAGATCTTCGCTTTCTGCCAAAAGGGTGGTGTCATCTGCATATCTGAGGTTATTGATATTTTTCCTGGCAATCTTGATTCCAGATATATCACAGTATGTTTATCTATTCACCATTCATGAACCTTGCTTCTATTACCCTTCAGTCCTTTGTTGATGTTGGTTTCTTACATTTTATTTCTACATGTTACAAATGTCAGAATATATTAGTTTTTATTTTACACAGTCAGTTACCTTTTTATCAGAAGTCAAGAAAATGTCTTTTATATTTACTCAATGTCTACCATTTCCTGTGGTTTTTATTCTTTTGTGTTGACATGAATTTCTATCTTGGATCATATACTGCTGCCTAAAAACCTTTTAACATTTCTTTCAGTACAGATCTGCGTGAAATGAATTATTTTAGCTTTTGTGTAAAAATTCTTTTTCACTTTTGTTTTTGAAAGATATTTTTACTGTGTATACAATTCTAGATTGACAGATGATTTTCTTTCATTACTATAATACTATCACATGTACTTCCCTGATAGCTCAGTTAGTAAAGAATCCGCCTGCATTGCAGGAGACCCTGCTTTGATTTGTGGATCAGGAAGATCCACTGGAGGAGGGATCTGCTACCTACTCCAGTATTCTTGGGCTTCCCTTGTGGCTCATCTGGTAAAGAATCCGCCTGCAATGCGGGAGACCTGGGTTCAATCCCTGGGTTGGGAAGATCCCCTGGAGAAGGGAAAGGCTACCCGCTCCAGCATGGGGGTTGCAGAGTTAGACAGGACTGAGTGACTGACTTTCACTTTTATAGTTTTATAGTTTCTGATGGGACATCTACGATCATTCTTATCTTTCATTCTCCATATATAATTTTTCTTTTTTTGCCTAGCTGCTTTTAAGATTTTCTTTTTATCACTGGTTTTTGGCAATTTGATTTTTATAGGACTTGGCCTGATCCTCTTTATATTTCTTCCTTAATCTGTGTATGTATGTGAAGTGAAAGTGAAAGTCGCTCAGTCGTGTCCGACTCTTTGCGACCCCGTGGACTGTACGGTCCATGGAATTCTCCAGGCCAGAATACTGGAGTGGGTAGCCTTTCCCTTCTCCAGGGGATCTTCCCAACCCAGGGATTGAACTCAGGTCTCCTGCATTGCAGGCAGATTCTTTACCAGCTGAGCCACATATAGTTGCCATTGATTTTGGGACATTTAACACCATGTATTTTTTATATTTTACCTCTTCCCCACTTCTTTTCTAGAATTCTAGATATACAAATGTAAGACTATTGGATATTATTCCACAAGTCACTGATACTGTCTTCATTTTTTTCAGTTCTTTTTGTCTCTTTGCTTCATTTAAGATTGTTTCCATTACTGCATCTTTAAGTTCATTGATTTTTTGTTTGTAGTGTCTAATCTGATAGGGATTCTTTCTAGTGTATTTTTGCTTCAAATACTTTATTTTCATCTCCAGACCTTCCTTTGAGTCTCTAAAAAAAACACCTTCTGTTTCTCCTCTCATCATATTTATGTTTCTTCTACCTTCTTAAACATAGTGCCATGTATTGAGAATAGCTTCTTTAAATTTTTGTCTCCTAATTTCATCATTTGTCATGTCTCAATTTGTTCCTGTTGATTAATTCTTTTCCTGGTTGTGGTCATAGTCCTGTTTGTTTGCATTCCTTAAAATTTTGTTTGGCTGCGAGATTTTTGTTTTATTCATTTAAATAGTGTTAGACATTGTTCTGATACACAGTTAAGTTAGTTACAAGCAGTGTAATCCTTCCAGGACTTACTTTTAAGCTGTGTTAGGGTAGGTCTGGGCACAGGGACGTTTTTATTCTGGTTCTAATTTATTTCCAGTACCACCAGTCCATTCTAACGGATATCAATCCTAGGTGTTCATTGGAAGGACTGATGCTAAAGCTGAAACTGCAATACTTTGGCCACCTCATGCGACGAGTTGACTCACTGGAAAAGACTCTGATGCTAGGAAAGGTTGGGGGAGGGAGGAGAAGGGGACGACAGAGAATGAGATGGCTGGATGGCATCACCGACTCTGTGGACATGAGTTTGAGTGAACTCCGGGAGTTGGTGATGGACAGGGAGGCCTGGCGTGCTGTGATTCATGGGGTCGCGGAGAGTCGGACACGACTGAGCGACTGAACTGAACTGAACTGAACTGTATGATTTCCATGTGCTGATGTGCTAGATATTTCACGTTCTTTCCATTCTGTCTGGGAAAAAGATGAAATATTCCCAACCATGTGTGAGCTCTATGAACTTTTTTCTTTGAATTTTTCCTTGCTTCAGGTCATTGTTTCTTACTATGTTCAGGTCTTTACTTAGCCAGAACCTTGTGAGGACGCCTTCTGTAGTCCCCTGTTCTCTTCCCATGCAGCTCCTTTCTATCTGGTACACTGCCATGCAAAACCTAGTTAACGTGGCCTCTAAACTGTAAGTTCAGTGAGACCGTTGGATTCCGTTTGTGTTTCCCTTCCTGCATTGTCATCTGGAAACTGTCTCCAGGCAGTAAACTGGAGCAGTTTTTGTTTTATTTTGTCTTTGCAAATTTATTAAGATATTTTCTGAAAGTACATTTGGAGTATAAATCAGAGTTGACTATTCTGAATGCTCTGAAAATCGGTACTTGGTTTTGGTTCTTTCACCTCACTTTGATTGAGCATTATGTAAGTTTTCAGCCATGATAGAGCTACTTATATTTGTTGCATATTTGGTAAAATATTTTGATTTATATATTTATAAGATGCTATTTAATTGAGCCTATTGATTTTGAAAGGTCATGTTTCAAGAATTTATGCATTCATTTTTAGGGCTCAAAATCTCCTTCACCAAAACCAAACATGCCTATTCGATACTTCATAATGAAGAGTAGCAATCTGAGAAACCTTGAAATTTCTCAACAGAAGGGTATCTGGTCTACAACTCCTAGTAATGAGCGGAAGCTAAATCGAGCCTTTTGGGAAAGCAGCGTGGTTTACTTGGTATTTTCTGTTCAAGGATCTGGACATTTCCAGGTGAGTCATCCTGAAACAGTAAAGGGCATTATTCTGGCTGTGGATTAGAATCATAGAGGTTAAAAAGAAGCTGGGTTTTTATTGCATTTGAATGTAAGAATGCACTGTGCTTGACTGAGGATGAAGAATATATTGCACCTCTTCAAAGAAATTATATATAGAAATGATATATATATATATATATAGTTTTCATCTTGTTTTCCCAGAATCTCTCCAGATAAACAATTTTTCCTTCTGAGGACAACTTAAGATTTTTGGTGGATTAAAAGTAATGAGAAGCGTGACTTTGATAAAATGTTTATTTAAATAGTGCCAAAGAGATTAGTCTGACCATCAAGAAACTGTTTCTTAACTCAGCTTGACTTGATGTATATCTGAATTTATAAAATAATGGATTCATTATTTGATATAATTATCATTTTTTGAACTAAAAACCTAGAAGTTAGATTATATTCATATGGTAATGGAATAAATGTGGGTTTAGAACTATGATACATTATTTAGAAAATATGTGTTTGTATTTAAAACTACATTAGAAAGCTGAAATTGGTCTTTCCTCTAAAATTTTCTAATTCATCTTTTTATAAGAAATGCTTAATGAGTAGCTTTCTGGAATTTTGTTAGATATCTTATTATTTTCATATTACACTGTTACCTTAAAAGTACAAAACCTAAGGGCTTTCTCAGATAAATTGAATTCAGAGGTCTTAATATCATCCTCCCCTTTTCCCTCATTTTACTCACAGGGATTTTCTAGAATGTCTTCTGAGATAGGAAGGGAGAAGAGTCAGGATTGGGGCTCAGCTGGACTAGGAGGAGTGTTTAAGGTGGAGTGGATACGGAAAGAAAGTCTTCCCTTTCAGTTTGCACACCATTTACTCAATCCTTGGAATGACAACAAGAAAGTCCAGATAAGCAGAGATGGGCAGGTATACGATGGCATTTAATATTTTTCTTCCACTGTTTGTTTTGTTTGGCTGCTATTCAGTGATTTGTTTGAGGAACAAATGCAAGAATACAAATTGTATATTCCATGTGTACATGGGGGATAATGGTTCACATTTGTGGAAGAGTTAGTTAAAACTTGCTTGCAAATGTGCCTGACAGAGCTCTTGTGTTTTTTTTTAGCAGTTTGCAAACCTGACTTTGCTCTGTCATTGTATATATAATCTTTCATGTCAGTTCCTGGAGGTCCCTATTGTCTAACTAACTTGATATGATCAAAATCTAGTGTAATTCTGAAGTAATTTCACTAAAGTCTAAGGATAAGAACAGTATCTAAGTTCTTTATGGATTTAACTAATGATATAAATAGCAATTTTATATTTTTGTGGCTTGTTTTATTTCTGTTATGCTTTGTCTTCATGATACTGCTGATAGGCATTTTAAACTAGTTAAGGTGATGGGAATTAACATATATATTGTTGACTGTACTAGCTTCTTTATATGAGGTAGTTCAATTCTTAAGCCTAAAATAAGTTACTGACCAAGTTTTTTGTAGGAGAAAATAGATTCAGAGAATCTATTTAGAGAGTTATCTAGTCTTGCTAAGGCTGCATCTAATACTTCATCTGAGCAAGTGTGACTGTTCAAATAACCACATGAAAACTGTTAAGGTTCTTTTTAAGTGCACATGATGTCACAAGAGGACAATAAATGACATTCTTTTCAATTATGTAAGAATATTTTAATTTTTATTTGATAATAATTTTGAAATAAATTTCATTCCATAAGAATATTATATAGTATCTAAGATGGTTTCTTGTGGGAAAAAACTCTAACATCTAATATGCTAAGTATTAACATAAACTTTTGTAAGTACAAAAGCTGAGTACTTTTACTAAATCTTCATGAAAACAAAATTCACTGTTTCCTGAGAGAAAAAATTCCAGAACTCCCCAGAAATTTTTCACCATTTTGTCATGGGTAGTTGTAATATTTGCAGGTTAACTGCAATCTTGGACGTCGGGAAGTCAATTCTAAATCTTCATGAAAAGCGTTAGAGCAGTGAAGGCATAACACATGATTTTAGTAGAAATATGAAATTTGACTTTCTTACATTTTTATCAGTATAGGTTTCAATCTAGTTGTTTTTATGTTTATTGTGACTTTTGGTTTATCTAGGAACTAGAACCTCAGGTTGGTGAACAGTTGCTCCAGTTATGGGAACGCCTTCCATTGGGAGAAAAAACCACAACTGATTAATATTCAGGTTATACCATACTTAACTTTGAGTACAGGCATTATTTGTTATCATTAAGGAAATCTTTCAGATTATTTATATTTTCTTTTCTTCTTCTTTTTTTGTTTTTAACCCTTCCAGAACTGTTAGCTTCAGAAGAACATCATGCCTCCTTATAAGCATTGAATGCACTGACATCCAAAAACTGAGATGGGGTTGTGTTATGAATGAGATTTTCTGGTTGAAAGTGTTGCTTGAGGACCACCATCTTCATATAAAAGAGAAAAGGATAATTTAATTTTTATAGTGATCATAGGGAATGAACATATGTTTGTTAATATGTTTATAATTGAATGAAATAGTTGTTTCTTTATTTAACACAGCAGCAGTTAACATATTTAATTTGAAGTTAAACATTTGTTTGAAACACTGACTTAGATCTCTCATTGGTGATTTGTTTTAATGCAAGATAAATTGTTTACTTTTAAGAAAGGTCTGATTTTATCTGTCCACCTGATCACCTTTATAGAAGAGTCGACTCTAAAGATTTATCATTAAAAACAAGCAAAGAAAAGCAAATGACCAAAATCTAAAAGTGTCTCTTTAAAAAAGTGTGTGCTAATTAAACCTAAAGTACATTAAGGAAAAAAAAAAGAAGAAAGAATCTTCTTTTTCTGCAGCTATATGAAATACAGTAAAAACTGAAGAAAGGCAGAATTCCTTCTTGACTTGAATCAGATCAGATTAAGTGCTTAATAGAGGTGCTACCTCTATTAACCTGATGTGTCCAAACCATCCTTTCTCCTACATGACAATCTTCACTTATCTCTGATATAAAAACAGTGATTATGAACTCTTCGTTTTGGCTAGAGAAACTTTATTTAGACAAGTTAAAAATTTAAGGAAGTTATACAAGTTGGGGGAAAAAATGCTTGTAACAGTTAATGGTAACTTGGTTTCTGTATGTTTTCCAAACTGAAGCTCCCAAACAACACACAATGTTTTCTAGTACTTTTTATCCCACTTATGTTTCCAGGTAAGATTTCTCTCTTACTCCTTTTTATTCTTTTTTTTTTTTTTTTTGCATTTGTGATTTAATAAACAGAGAGTAACTGTTTGTAAACCCATGTTAGTGCCAACTCTTACATTTCTTTGCCATCTCAGAATTATTTGGTTTGATCTCTTTACCATAGTTGTCTGTAAAATTTCCTTAGAGGCTTTCTGAAGGGAAATGGAAGAAATGTCTTGATTACTGAGTTCTAAGTGAAACAGGTTTGATAGCACTTCTCATGATGCATTAGGGTCATTGCTATGTAACAAAAAACTAACATGAATCTAATTTAAACACAAAAAGAGTAAGTGCTCTGCTTCTTTATTTAAGACTAAAGAAGTGAAAATTCATTCATCGACATCACTCTTCTCTACTTTCTCTGGGAAAGCATTGTATGTTGGTGCATTAGTTTAAAATGCCGGCTGTAACTTTTGCCTATACTTGTAGTTACTGGGATTCTGTTTGTTTTATACTTTGAAACATCCCTGTAAATTGAGCCAGTGTGAATTATGTTTCACTATATGTATATTACAGTTCTTTTCCTACTAGAGCAAGTTGTGGTTTTCTGATAATGTATACATTTATTTAGGTATATATTTAGCAAGTCACAGTATTCTAATCTGGAAGTAAGAACTTCTAAAAAATAGAACTTGTTTCAATTTTCACCTGTTTTCTAATATCTATCCCTGTATGTAAATAATGAGTTTGTTGATATTTAAGATGAACACAATTTAAATGTAATTAAAATGCTGTTTTTTTGAGAGATGAACTTTAAATATACTTATTAAATGAAATTCTGTTAAATCATTTAGATTTTATTATTTCTGACATTATCAATAACAGTTATCCCTTGAGATAGTAATGAATTTCATACACTTTGAAGAATACTAAATTGCAGTAGAAGGTGATGGCCTCATATCAGTACCTTTCCCTAGAAAAAAATTACCTTATTATGATAGGGGCATGAGAAAAATTCCAAGACATATTTTAACATAAAATCTTCTGATTATTAATAGGACATGTAGCTGTCCACCTTCTGTTCTCAAGACAGTGCATTATGTACTGTGCCATTGTATCCAGCCTCACTCTACCAATTACAGCAAAGGTAAACAATAAGGAAAGAATAATCTCAATTGAGTACTTCAAGGAAAGACATGTTCATTTAAGAATTTGTTCTCAGAGACTCATTCTTCACCATTTAGAATCTTATGTACCGAGACAGAGAAAACGTTGAGAAATAAGTCAAATGAACTTTATACCTGAATCAGCACTAGGGTGAAAAACTGGACACATACTTCACAGGTGACCACACGTCTTGGTCTGAGTGAGCTTCTCATACACACATCCTCACTGTGCTGCTGAGGTCTCCATGATTACGGTCTACCCAGAGGCCTACACAGTGCAGTCGGTGTGGCCACGCCACTGGATGTATCGTGGTCTTTCTAGCCAAATATGAATTTCTACTTGGCTGTCTAATAAAATCTCAAATTCGGCATATTCAAAATTTAGCCGCAATTTTTTCACCACAGTCTGTTCCATTTAAAGTCCTGTTTTTGATTAATGCCACTTTCATTCTTTTAGTTGTTCAAACCAGAAAACTTGGAGTTATACGTGATTCCTTTATTTCTCTCAATCCAATCCATCAGAAAATTTTCTTAGGTTCAGCTTCAAAATATATCTAGACTCCAGCTGTTTCTCACCACATGTGTCACAACTGCTCGACTGAGCCACCTTCATTGCCAAGATGCCTTCCCTTCTCTACCCCTTCCTCATGCTACCAGTCCATTTTCAACAGAGTCAGTCTTTAAAAACACTGAATCAATTTGTAGTATTGTGTTTGCTCAAAACCCTGCAGTGGCTCCCTGATCCACTCAAAGCCAGCGTCCTTATAATGGCATCATGATCTGTCCCCTTTTACAGTCTGGTCCCCTATTCTCTGACCAGCTCTCCTCCTCTACTCATTCCGCTTTAGCCACATTGGCCTCTTCACTGTTCCTTCAATATCAAGTACCTTCCGGCATCAGAGACTAGTTTTCTTTCTTCACTCTACCTGGAATGCCTTTCTCAGAATATCTGTTTGGCCAATTAGTTATGTCATCATTTAGTGTTAGCTTTACTGTAAAGTTTTTTTTTTTTTAAAGAAACTATATCAATAACCAGATATGCAGATGATACCACCCTTATGGCAGAAAGCAAGGAGGAACTAAATAAAGATGAAGGTGAAAGAGCAGAGTGAAAAAACTGGCTTAAAACTTAACGTTCAAAAAACTAAGATCATAGCTTCTGGTCCCATCACTTCATGGCAAATAGATGAAGGAAAAATGGAAACAGTGACAGACTTTATTTTCTTGTGCTCCAAAATCACTGTGGATGGTGACTGCAGCCATGAAATTAAAAGACAGTTGCTCCTTGGGAAATAAGTTATGACAAACCCAGGTAGTGTATCAGAAAAGCAGAAATATCACTTTGCTAACAAAGGTCCATAGAGTCAAAGCTATAGTTTTTCCAGTAGTCCTGTATGGATGTGAGAGTTGGCCCATAAAGAAGGCTGAGCACTGGAGAATTGTTGCTTTTGAACTGTGGTTTTGGAGAAGACTCTTGCCAGTCCCTTGGACTGCAAGGAGATCCAACGAGTCAATTCTAACAGGAATCAACCCTGAATATGCGTTGGAAGGACTGATGCTGAAGCTGAAGCTCCAATACTTTGGCCACCTGATGTAGAGACAACTCACTGGAAAAGATCCTGATGAAAGATTGAGGACAGGAG
The DNA here is from genome assembly GCF_049115385.1 of Moschus berezovskii. Lineage (NCBI taxonomy): Eukaryota > Metazoa > Chordata > Mammalia > Artiodactyla > Moschidae > Moschus > Moschus berezovskii. Next base: position 108,984,833 of record NC_142468.1, on the reverse strand, counting down.
AAGGGGTTGACAAAGGATGAGATAATTGGATAGCATCACCAACTCAAGGGACATGAGTTTGAGCAAGCTCCAGGAGATAGTGAAGGACAGGGAAACCTGGCATGCTGCAGCCCATGGGGTCGCAAAGAGTCTGAATACAACAGTTTAACTTTTAAAATTAACAAACAGTAAAATCAAATGTTTCTTATATAGCTCTATGAATTTCATACATGTACAGATATATGTAATTTATACCACAATGAGGATACCGTTCCATCACCTCCAAAAGTCCCTCATGCTATCCTTTGGTAGTTACATACTCCTCCCACCTTTAACCTCTGCCAGCCATTGGTCTATTCTCTGACATTCTAGTTTTTTCCTTTTGAGAATATATTAAAAAATTATACAACATGTAACCTTTTGAGTCTGTTTTTTTTTTCCACTCATCTCAATGCCTTTAAGAATGATTCAAGTTGTGTATATCAAAGTTTATTTCTTTTTATTGCGAATAGTATTCCATTGCATAGAATGTGCCACGTTTTATTTTTAACCATTCATTTGTCAAAGGGTATGTAGGTTGTTTTCCATTTTTTATTTCCATTTTTATAAGTAGAACAGCTAAACATTTGTGTACAGTATTTTGTGTGGAATATGTTTCCATTTCTTGAATAAATACCCAGGACTGGAATTTCTGGGTCATATGGTAAGTTTATGTTTTATTTTATAAGAAGCTGCCAAAGTATCTTCCAGTGTGGCTATACCATTTTGCATTCCTGTCAGTGCTGTCTTAGGAGCTCCTGGTTGCTCCACATACTTAACAGCACTTGCTGTTGCTGATACATTTATTTCTACCATGATATCTGCAGTAGTATCTGATCATCATTTTAAGCTGTAGCTCTCTAATGACTGCTAACGTTTGCCATCTTTTCATGTGCTCTCTCAGTCTGCCCAGGTTGGTAAAATAAAATACTACAAACTGTGTGGCTTGTAAACAACCAAAATTTATTTCTCACAGTTCTGGAGGCTGGAAGGTGAAGATGAAGGTGCCAAGTGTGCAAGCCCTCTTCCTGGTTGCAGGCTGCTGACTTCTTGCTGTGTCCTCACATGTTAGAAGGGGATGGGCAAGCTCTCTGGGGCCTCTTTTATTAAAGCACTAATCCTGTTCATGAGGGCTCAGCCTTCATCACCTAACCACCTGCCAAAAGCCCCAGAAATATTTCTAGTATCATCACATTGGACATTAGAATTTCAAAAGAACTTTGGGGGCACACAAACATCCAGCCTCTAGCCATCACCCATATATCCTCTTTGGTGAAGTGAGTGTCCAAGTGTGTTGACTTTTTAAAAATTAAATTGGTTTGTTTTCTTACTGTTGAGTCTGAGGCTTTCATTATGTTTTTAGAATACAAGTTCTTTGTCAGATATGTGATTTTTTTCCTTTATTTGTATCTTGTCTTTTAATTCTAACAATAGTGGGTTTTTTTTTTTTTTTTCGTATTTTTAAATTGTGATGAACTATAACTTACCAGTTTTTCTTCTTTTATGAATCATGATTTAGGTGTCATTTCTCAGAATTCCTTTACCTAATCCTTAGTCATGAAGATTTTCTCCCGTTTCCTTCTAAAAGTTCTGTAGCTTTATATTTAGATTCATGACCCATTTTGGGTTAATTTTTAGGCAAGTTGTGATATTTAGGTTGAGGTTCATCTTTAATGCATATGAATGTCCGGTGGTTCTGACACTATTGTTAAAGACTTTAATCTTTATTGTCTTTGTGCCTTTAGCAAAAATCAGTTTGCCTATTTCTTTGGCTCTATTTCAGAACTCTCTATTATGTTCAATTTTTTTTTTTATTGGAGGCAAATTACTTTACATTAATATATTGGTTGGTTTTGCCATACATTGACACGAAACTGCCCCGGATGCACATGTGTCTCCCCTCCTGAACCCCCCTCCCACCTCCCTCTTCCCCATATCCTCCCTCCAGGTCATCCCCGTGCACCAGCTCCAAGCTCCTGTATCATGCGTCGAACCTGGACTGGTGATTCATTTCACATATGATAATATACATGCTACAATGCCATTCTCCCAAATCATCCCACCTTCACCCTCTCCCACAGAGTCCCAAAGACTGTTCTATATGCCTATGTCTCTTTTGCTGTCTCGTATACAGGGTTAAGGTTACCATCTTTCTAAATTCCATATATATGCATTAGTATACTGTATTGATGTTTTTCTTTCTGGCTTACTTCACTCTGTATAATAGGCTCCAATTTCATCCACCTCATTAGAACTGATTCAAATGCATTCTTTTTGATGGCTGAAAAATACTCCATTGTGTATATGTACCAAAGCTTTCTTATCCATTCGTCTGCAGATGGACATCTAGGTTGCTTCCGTGTCCTCGCTATTATAAACGGTGCTGCGATGAACATTGGAGTACATGTGTTTCTTTCAATTCTGGTTTCCTCGGTGTGTACACCCAGGAGTGCGATTTCTGGATCATATGGCAGTTCTAGTTTCAGTCCATTGGTTTGTGTATCTGTCCCATCACCAATACTGAAGTCTTGATTATTGGTATTTAGGGTAATTTTTAGAAATTGGATAGTGAGGAGTTTCACCTCTAAGACTGGGAGTAACATGGACCTTTACTTTCTTTCCTGAAATATTAAAAAGAAAAAGACAAAATACATGAAGTTGTGGTTTTCAAAACACTGAACATCAGGTGAAGGACAGTAATCCCTGAGACACAGAAAACAAGGTGAGTCCTACAACTGCCCAAGTTTAACTGCCTCAGAGAGTTTCCAAGTTGTGGCCTAGGGAGGGCAACTGAAGCAGAAGTTGAGAGTTTCTGAGTTGAGGAGACAGAGGTTAGAGTGGGGAAACCAAAGCAGCTAGAGTTCCCAGAGCAGAATAGCAGAGAGGGTAGAACTGCTAGCAGGTGAGGCCCAGAAGCTGCCAGTAGTCTCCCTGCAGTCCTCATCAGAGTGCTCCTCAGTGCATGCACACAGAGATCACCTGAGGACAGGAACTATCGGAAAGGACGAAAGGAAATGGTGCTTGGCCAGGAACAGTATCTCTTCCCACTAGCCGGACTTGTCAAAGTACAAAAGAAGGCAGAAAAGAGGAAAAAAGAAAGAACACATAAGAATAGCAAATAGAAACCAAATGAATAGAAACCAAATAATGAGATAACAGACCTAAAAACATCAATAATCATATTGCCTCACAATCCCAGTTTAAAGGGAAAGCCTGGATTAAAAAATGACTCAATTACATGATGCCTCGGAGAAGGCAATGGCAAGCCACTCCAGTACTCTTGCCTAGAAAATCGCATGGACAGAGGAGCCTGGTGGGCTGCAGTCCATGGGGTCGCTACCAGTCGGACACGACTGAGCGACTTCACTTTCACTTTTCACTTTCACACATTGGAGAAGAAAATGGCAACCCACTCCAGTGTTCTTGCCTGGAGAATCCCAGGGACGGGGGAGTCTGGTGGGCTGCCGTCTATGGGGTCACACAGAGTCGGACATGACTGAAGTGACTTAGCAGCAGCAGCATAAGAACTGTACTTTAAAAATGAAGACAGAAATAGGTTAAAAGTTTTAAAAAATGAAAGAAGTTATACCATGTTACTATTAGTTTAAAAAAAACAAAACAGACAAACTAGAAGGGCAGTAGTATTCAGAACAAAGACTATAAACAAGGGATAAAGACAGTAACAATAGAATCAATTGACATAATAATGCTAAATATTTAGTCACCTAATTGAAAGAGCTTCAAAATACTTAAGTGAAAGATGATAAAACTGAAAGGGTAAGTTCATAGTATTGTTAGATTTCAATACCTCTCAGTAACTGATACAAAATCAGCAAATATATTGTAGACTTAAAGAGCCATATCAACCAACTTGGCCTAATTAGTATTTACAGAACTCATCACCCAACAGCAGCAGAATATACACTCTTCAAGTGCACGCAGAATAGTTATCATGATAGACCACTTTATGGGTCATGACACAAATCTCAACACATTTATTTATTAATTGATTTCATAACTGTGGTAAGAGCATTTGACTTGGGGTCTACCCTCAACAAATTGTTAAATGCACAATACAGTAATGTTAGCTACAGGCACTGTGTTGTATGGCATATTTGCAGAACTGATCTGCAATTCCCATTCCCCGTCTAGTCCCTGGCAATCATTGTATTCTCTGAGATTTTGTCTACTGTAGACATGGCAACCCACTCCAGTACTCTTGCCTGGAAAAGCCGATGGGCGGAGGAGCCGGGTGGGCTGCAGTCCATGGGGTCGCAAGAGTTGGACACGATGAGCAACTTCACTTTCACTTTCCTGCATTGGAGAAGGAAATGGCAACCCACTCCAGTGTTCTTGCCTGGAGAATCCCAGGGACAGGGGAGCCTGGTGGGCTGCCGTCTATGGGGTCACACAGAGTCGGACACGACTGAAGCGACTTAGCAGCAGCAGCAGCAGCAGCAGCAGATATAAAGTGGAATGATGCAGTATTTGTCCTCCTGTTACTAGTTTATTTTGCACAATATTCTCCAGGTTCATTCATGATGTGTTTGGCAGAGTTTCCCCCCTGTTTCAAGGCTGATTAATATTTCACTCTAGGATGGACAACATTTTCTTTATCCATTCATCTGTGGATAGAAATCTGTGGATAGGTTGTTTCTGTATCTTGGCTATTGTGAATACAGTTATTCATAGAATGCACATATCTCTTTGAGATCCTGATTTAATTTTTTTTAATATATCAGAAGTGGGATTGCTGGATCATAAGATAGTTTTTGGAGAAGGCAATGGCAAGCCACTCCAGTACTATTGCCTAGAAAATCCCATGGATGGAGGAGATTGGTAGGCTGTAGTCCATGGGGTCGCTAAGGGTCGGACACGACTGAGCGACTTCATTTTCACTTTTCACTTTGACACATTGGAGAAGGAAATGGCAACCCACTCCAGTGTTCTTGCCTGGAGAATCCCAGGGACGGGGGAGCCTGGTGGGCTTCCGTCTATGGGGTCACACAGAGTCGGACACGACTGAAGTGACTTAGCAGCAGCAGCAGCAGCAAGATAGTTTTATCTTTAAAGAGCTCAATAAATTTAAAAATGATTCAAATCATGCAATGTTCTCTTACCACAATAGACTTAAATTAGAAATGACTAACATCCTACTTTAATCCAGCTAGAAAAAACAATGTTTTCTCACTAGCTTCCTCATAAGCTCCAGGATTGATTCTCATTGGATCAGTTGGTCATGTGCTTCTCGTTCCACCAATTACTATACTAATTGGCCAAATCTGTGTCAAATATTCACCCCAAACACATGGGCCAAGAATAGAAGAGAAATGGCTCTCTAAAGGAATATCAAAGTAATGTTACCAGAGTAAGGATTCTGGGGAAAGCAAAATTATTAGGTATCCACTACCAAAAGCTACTAGAATGAATTAGTGAGTTTAATGAGGTTGCAGGGTACAAGGTCAGTATTAAAAATGTATTGCTATTAACAAAAAACAATTGTAAATTAAAAGAAATGCCATACCAATAACATTAAAAATATAATACCTAGGAATAACTTGCAAGAGATGTGGAAAAACTTACACACTGAAAAGTACAAAGTAGAAGTGCTGGTAAGTAAATGATAAAATATGTTGCATTGAATGAAAGTTACCTTTTGTGTCACCTCTAAGAATTTTGTGTGTGTATCAATCAAAAACTTCTGTGTAACTTAATTGTAAGTAACACAGTCTGCTTATACTGTAAAAGGATTTACAAGATGTCAAAACAAAGGGACTTCCCAGGTGGCACTAGTGGTAAAGAACATGCCTACCAATGCAGGAGACAAGAGATGTGGGTTTGATCCCTAGGTTGGGAAGATCCCTTGGAGGAGGGCGTGGCAACCCACTCCAGTATTCTTGCCTGGATAATCCCATGGACAGAGGAGCCTGGTGGGCTACAGTTTACAGAGCTGCAAAGAGTCAGACACAACTGAAGCAACTTCGTACACACCCACGTCAAAACAGTTTAGAGAACTATGATATTGAATAACCAGATAGGGAAATGGCCAGGGGAGTGGGTAGATGGAGTTCCAGCCAAAGAAAGGTCAGTCCAGGATTTTACTCCTGGCTTTGCTGCTACTGGACACTGACAATACTAGATCCCACTTCTTTCTTCTGTGATTTTTCCAGTCTCCTCTGTATCTTTGCCACACCCTCTCAAGAGTCAAAGTTGGTGGGATCAAACGACTGGCTAAACGGGTACCCTTCCTGTCAAAGAGTACGAAGCGGGAGGTTCTGGCCTCTTCTGTCACGGAAAATGGGACCCTGCCTCCTACCAGCCCTAATACAACGAAGTATTCCTCCCAATAACAAGGAGGTTTGAATTACGGTTTTGTTTTTTGTTTCTTTTTTTTAAGGGAGACATAGATCTGTTATAGCATCTTCTGATTCCTGATGATTACAGGATTGTTTCTCATTTTCCCAGTGGTTGAAATAATGCAAACAATACAGGCTCGTATTGAACTGTGGCCCTTGCATGATTGGAGAAAGCCTGGAAAGGGCCATTATGTTCCCTGAAATTGTATGTAGAGTTTTGTTACATGTGGCTTTCTCACCTGGGCGAGGGTAGAAATCTCGAAGGGGCCCACAATGTATTAAAAAAAAAAAAATACTACGTGGAACCTTCTATAAAATTACTTTCTCCTAATGAAATTTCCTTTTGTTTGTATTGTCACTGGTATTACTTCCTTTTCCCACTAGACGGCGGTGTTGCATGGCGTTTTCAAACCAATTCCAAGTTTTACAGAAGAAAAAGTGCATTTAAATGGCACGTTTAAGTGACATGTTCTCAAGATGATTTTAGGGTTGGAAAGAATTTAAGAAATCACAAAGTTCATGATTCCCCCCCACCCCCCAAAGGTGAAGAACCTGTTGCACACAGGTTAAGGGAGAGGTATGACTGAAAACAGGTCTTTGGAAAAATCTAGAGAATTCCCTGATGGGAAGGAACACTTGAAGCTTGGGCTCTTCAGTCATAACATACTGTACGGATGTGCCTCTGGCCACTGAGGGACTGGAATTATACTGGTTGTGGACTTTCACTCTTTGGCACTGAAACATTTGTATATTTTATTTATATTTTTGACGAAAGCCTGTCTTTCTCCCCTGAGGCAGAAGGGATCCTAGTAATGCTTAGAGGCTTTGGTTGAGGAGGGAGCTTGTCCAGAGCCTTCCTTTGACTAAGCTTCTTTACTGCCTTCGCATACCTGCAGTTATGTGCTTTATGTTCACAGCCAAAGGTAACCCAATAAATGTGTGTATACGGAATATTGATGACACATAAGGAACATACTATATACTGATGTTTGGATTCTTTCTCAGACATGGAGAGAGAAGAAACTCAAGTCAAATGGGGAGACCACTTGGGCAAGGTGGCTGTTTAGAGTCTCTGTAGTATCCCTTGTGTTCAGTTCATTTTAGTCGCTCAGTCGTGCCTGACTCTTTGTGACCCCATGGACTGCAGCACGCCAGGCCTCCCTGTCCATCACCAAATCCCGGAGTTTACCCAAACGCATGTCCACTGAGTCGATGAAATCCAGCCATCTCATCTCTCTGTAGTCCCCTTCTCCTCCTGCTCTCAATCCCTCCCAACATCAGTCTTTTCCAGTGAGTCAACTCGTCGCATGAGGTGGCCAAAGTATTGGAGTTTCAGCTTCAACATCAGTCCTTCCAGTGAACACCCAGGACTGATTTTCCTCTAGAATGGACTGGTTGGATCTCCTTGCAGTATAAGGGACTCTCAAGAGTCTTCTCCAACACCACAGTTCAAAAGCATCAATTCTTCGGCGCTCAGCTTTCTTTATAGTCCAACTCTCACATCCATACATGACTACTGGAAATCCTTGTGTACAGACCACTAAACAAATTATGGGGAGGAGCCGTGGCATGTGCTCAGGACCCACCTCTGAGCACCCAAAATTCTTTTTTTTCCTGACCATGTTGTGAGGCTTAGAGGATATTAATAATTTCCCTATCAGGGGTCAAACCCAGGCCCATGGCAATGAAAGCCCTGAGTCCTAACCACTGATTTGCCTGGGAATTTCCCTTTCCTTCCAAAGTTCTTGAAGTGCCTAAGTCTCCAAAAGATGTGCTATTTTCCCCTCCAATTCCTTATTTTCTTTTTTCTCTGATCCTTTCTAACTTTGGTAATATCCTCAGCCACACTGTAGCCAAGACTGGAACTAAAGTGCTCACCATTTACACCTCTTTCCACTAAAGCTAATAACATTGAGTCAATAAATTATCTTTTAAAAGAGCAACCTTTTTATTTGCACTGATAAACATATGTAACTATGTCTAAAATTCAATGTTGTGTCTTAAATTTCAGTAAGCTACTGTGAAGGTCATTACGATGGATAGTTCTTGACTCTGCAGATCACTCTCCTTTCTGCCCAGGATGCTGGCTTTTATGTCCTCTGACTTCGTGTTGGGTTTGGCCAGTGGGAGGCAACAGCAGGAAATAGGAAGGTGAGAGGACAGAGAGCTGAGAATTTACTTCCCTGTGCCTGTCTTCTTCCAGCTGGCGCAGTGGTAACAAATCTGCCTTTCTTTGCAGGAGACGCAGGAGACACAGGCTGGATCCCTGGGTCAGGAAGATCCCCTGGAGGAAGAAGTGACAACCCATTCCAGTATTCCTACCTGGAAAAGTCCATGGAAAGAGAAGCCTGGCGGGCCCAGGACATGGGGTCACAGAGAGTCAGACACAACTAAGCACGCACACACTCTGCTAGGTCACTAGGTAGGTTCCCTATATCCTTGATCTAGAAGTCATACTTTCTGTCAGATAACTCTCTCCAGTTGGTTAGCTCCTGTCAGATAAGTCTCTCCTGTCGCTGGGACTTTGTGGTTTCCAGCAACTTCTTGTTCCTTTGGGTCTAGGGGTGGCAGTAGCCTCCTGCTCTTGCAAGTCATCAGGTGCTTCTTTCTCCCTTGTTTTTTTCTAACCCTGCCTTCTCCTCTGTAAACAGACCTTTCAATTCAATCTCTTCAATCTTTTCATCGAAACTATTCAATTTCTATAGTATGAGATTCCTTATAAATGTCTGTTTGTGATGTTGGATTTATGTGTGAATTTTCAAGTTGGAATGTTAATGGTCAAGTTTTATTAGACTGGGTTTGAAAATATTTATTAACTTTAAACATTAACCTTTAACCTTAAACATTATTTAAGGTTAAATAATATCTTTGAGAGACAACATCATTTGAACTAAATTAGAGAGGGATGCTCAGAGCTGAGTCTTATGTCCTCTGATATTGGGAAAGGGACAGATTTCAAAATATAAAATAGTGGATTAGAAAGAACCCCAACAGTAACTTAACCTTGATGCTATAAGGAATAATCATATGAGTCGGTCAAGGAGAAGTAGTTGACTGCGCCACATTTCCAAAAGTGACACATTCCACAAACAACAAAGGAGGTCATGTTGAGAGGTACCAAGTGCCTACAAACTGTAGTGTTGGAGATCTGCTGGGGTAACTTTCAAAATGGCCAGGATCCTAAGAGAATGCTGCTGCTGCTGCTCAGTCGCTTCAGTCGTGTCCAACTCTGTGCGACCCCACAGACGGCAGCCCACCAGGCTCTGCCATCTCTGGGATTCTCCAGGCAAGAACACTGGAGTGGGTTGCCATTTCCTTCTCCAATGCATGAAAGGGAAAGTGAAGTTGCTCAGTTGTGTCCGCCTCTTTGTGACCCCATGGACTGCAGTCTACCAGGCTCCTCCATCCATGGGATTTTCCAGGCAAGAGTACTGGAGTAGGTTGCCATTGCCTTCTCCACCTAAGAGAATACCAACATGTTTATATAACAGAGAGTTAAAGAGTTTTGTAGGAAAAGAATTTATATTAAGCCTAGGTTTCTATGTAAAGGCCAAAAGAAAAAAAAAAAATAGAAAACAAAATCTCCAAGAAGGGAAGGTGATGTTTGTGTCAAAGATACTCTAAAGCAGGTAGTTTTGACAATAAAATGATTAAGAAGTGAAATAGGGTACTAATCAGTGCTATAATATCTTGAGGAAATGTCTGATTTCTGATTTGAACTTAGAGAAAGAGGAAGAATGAAAAATTTCTGAAGTCATTTTCTTACATGCATAGTTTACTCTAATTCTGTTTGATTATTTTTCCCTATAAATGTTAGATCTTTATGTCACTAACTTAAACACTTTGTTATACTAAACAAGAAAAGGAGCTGGTGAAGCAAATCTGGAAATTTCCCATGATTTTCATGGTTTAGGTAATTTCTGTTTTCTGTATCCTGAGATGATCAAGAGTTGACTGGAAGTGAAAATCATGTTGAAAATCTTCGTCATTGGGTGAGTTCTTTTAGTACTTCTGTGATTTCCAATATACCCAAGTTATATAATGTCTTACCATTATTTCCTATTAAAAGTCTGTTGTCCAAAGACAAAGTATTAACCTCTGCCTTTACTTATCTGTGTGACTTGGGGCAAGTTTCCCAATGTTTTCAGGTTTTGCCCTTATAAAATGCAGATAATGTATACCTCATAAGGTTGCTATAAGGATTAAATAATATTTCACAGAAAACATCTGATTTAGAGTCTGGGACAGAGAGGGTATCCTAATAATATATTGTTGTTGCTAAGACAATGATGAGAACTCATAAGTCACACAATCATACCACAAAGAATGCTTCCTTCACTGAAGGATTTTGTCCCTCCTAGGTGGTAGCCCACTCATGACATTTGTTACATTATTCTAATTTCTTAAAATTAGCTGGAATAGCATTCTGCTGGACATTTTATGGATGGGAATAATTAGAAATTTTATTTTTGGTTCATATAATGGCCTCTGAGCATATGGAAGCCTCCTAATTCACTGGTAATGAGTTCATAAACTCTGCTGGGTCTACATCTGTGAACCTACAGCACACATCCTCTGGGCATTTAAAACAAGCTTTTACTTGGTGATAATTAATAAATTAATAATTGGAACTAAGGGAATGTGATGTATCATGCAAGGAGAAGCAGAAGCAGCAAGTCAGAAATTCATGTGGCTACAAGGGACATGCTATTAGAACAAAGGGGGAGTTTGAAGGGTGATTTGACCTTGGCTAACATACTAGCGTGTTAGATTGATTATTCCCACTCCTTTGTGATGATCAAATGAATCTCCTTCATTTAACCACTGATCACTGATGCTATGGAAGTTATCTTGGTTCATTAGGCTAGTGGTATTATGGGAACGGTATTATGGGAACTCCTGAATTATTAATGATTGCTGCTAAGTCGCTTCAGTTGTGTCTGACTCTGTGCGACCCCATAGACGGCAGCCCACCAGGCTCCCCCATCCCTGGGATTCTCCAGGCAAGAACACTGGGGTGGGTTGCCATTTCCTTCTCCAATGCAGGATAGTGAAAAGTGAAAGTGAAGTCGCTCAGTCGTGTTTGACTCTTCACGACCCCGTGGACTGCAGCCCACCAGGCTCCTCCGCCCATGGGATTTTCCAGGCAAGAGTACTGGAATGGGGTGCCATTGCCTTCTCCGTATTAATGATTAGTGCTTAAGTATTAAATTCATACAGAATACATCTGCAGCATTTTAAGGAGAAGTGATGTTCACATTGTCTTTGAAAAATTGTTGCTGTGCAAAGTCTTATAAACCCTCTTATAAACCCTCTCCTTTAGTAAGGAAGATCTCTGTATATAGTTTCATAATCATTCTCAATAAGTTATCCAATGTTCAGTACAATTGTATGCACCCAATGGTGAGTTCAATGCATACAGTGACTTTTAAAGGTCTTCTCCAAGTTGTTTTGCATTAAATATTTTATTACAATAATTATTTTTAATATTCAGGGACCAGGAATCTTTGTTTATCAGAGATTATAGGTTGTAGTGCCCTTCAGAAAAAGTCATGGCTTGAGTCTATCCCAGTAAGAATAGTACCTCTGGCTTCATTAATTTCTTTTGAAAAATGGAGAAAGGAGTGAGAGAGGTACATGAAAAGAATGTTGTTTTGATACCTTTCTTTCTTTTTTTTCCTATGATAAACTTTTAAGTGTGATCAGAGGCCATGTAAAAGGCTTAAGGTCCACATTGCCTCCTACCCACTGTTTCCACTGGATGTCTCCAAGGAAACAAGTCGCCATGTCTAAAACTACCAAGCTCACCGTTTGGAGTCCCCCTTCCCCCACGCCTCACCCCCTTTCCCAGTGCCTCATCCCTTCCACTTTTGATTCCCCAGCTTAGCAAATGACACCGCAGTTTATTTAGGTGCATATGCCAGGAGCTGGGGGTGATTCTTAACCTGGAGACAACCTTCTGCTTCACCTTCCACAACCACAACCGACTTCATGTCTTTCAGATGTTCTGTCCGTCGCCACTCCCTGAGAAGCCATCCTCACATCGTACCCACACTTCAGTAGCCGGCTACTTGGTCTCTCCATTTCCACTTTTCCATTCCCATCCATTTTCTGCCATCCAAGTGATCCTTTAAAACCATGTTGGATTACATCACTGACCTATTTCAAATCTTTGCTGTGGGCACAAAGTGAATCTGATCTGGCCCCTGCTTGTCTGTCCAGGTTTGCCTGACATCTCCTTTTCACTGGCTGCACGCTGTCTTCAAGTCCTTCAGCTGAGAGGTGTTCCTCCCCACAGCAGGGCTCACTTCAGTCCACATCTTCAGATCTCAGAGGAAAAGTTCCTCCTGGAGCCTCCTCAGATAGTTCATGCTTGGTCAAATCCCCATTATGTGCTTTTATTGTACCAGGTATTTTTCATTGGACATTTATCAGACATTCAGTTCAGTTCAGTCACTCAGTCGTGTCTGACTCTTTGCGACCCCATGAACCACAGCACGCCAGGCCTCCCTGTCCATCACCAACTCCCGGAGTTCACTCAAACTCATGCCCATCGAGTCGGTGATGCCATCCAGCCATCTCATTCTCTGTCGTCCCCTTCTCCTCCTGCCCGCAATCCCTCCCAGCATCAGAGTCTTTTCCAGTGAGTCAACTCGTCGCATGAGGTGGCCAAAGTATTGGAGTTTCAGCTTCAGACATATACCTTGCTTAATCTTTTTTTTTTCAGTGTTTGCACAATTTCTCTCCTCTCTGCTTGCACATTTCTAGGATAGTTCTAGGGGCTTCTGAAGTAAGAATGTGAATAGTAAGAGGACACCATAATCTCATCAGGCATACCCTAACACAATTCTCTATTTGTGCTAAACCTAAAATTAGGAAATAGAAGGAAACGAATGAACCACTTAATCAATTTTAAAGGATAAAAATAGACTCCAGGATAGAGTAAATCTCGGACAACAGTGTTTTAGAAAATAAAATAGAAGATAATAAATAATGCCAAAGGCACACAGTAAATGAAGCCCTTTTCAAAGCAAAAAGGTTAAATTAAAAACTTTCAGGCAGTTTAAGGAATTTAAGAAGCAATATCATCTTGCTGAGCAAGTTGTGACTAGGGAGGAATTCAACATCTGTTTGGGAACTTTTTTTCCATTTAGGTCTCATAAAACCAAGTCCTGTCATTTAAGTTTCAATCCTTTGAAAAAACTAGCCTTTAACAATAAAGGTGCCTTGCTCGATCAATTTCCTTTCACTTGGGATGACACTCAGAGTGCAAATGATGTGTAAGGAGGCTGCAGTTCTCTCCTTAAGCTAGTTGAAGATAATAAATAATGCTAAAGTTGGCTGTGTTTCCATGGGGTCACTAGTGTGCTCTTTAGCATTTTTAATTCTATCATGGATCAGACTGGGGAGGAGGAAAGGTAGATTCTTTTTTTTTTTTTTGTCCTTTGTCTAAACTTAGATATGTCCCATTTCTGAAGCAGTATCACTTTTGGAATTGAGGGAAGAGAGCTGAATTGAGTCATATAAGTTTACTTTCTGCTGATTGGGTGTAGAAGCCTTGTGCATGCCTGCCCTCCCTCCCACATCCAGAAGGTCATATCTGTTTGAGACTAAACCACTCTTACAGGCCGAATGCTCTGAAGCAGATGAAGCAACCAACAGGCAAATGATCATCCCCATTCAACACTGCTATAAAGTATAGAAAATGCTTCACAACTGGTCTAATAAAAGAAGTTATCACTGTTTTCCAAGTTCAATCAAGTACTGACATTGCACTAGGCACTGAGGTAGGTGCTGATGCTCATTCATTGTTAGTATCATTGTTTTCCCTAAAGTTCCAGTGGGAAATTAAATGATACTGTAAGCCATTTGTGGGTGAAATTGCTGCCAAATGCTTAGAGGAGATTCAGAGGTTTAATTCAAGACTGAAGTGAACCTACATCAAATGCTTTTTCATTCCAGTTCAGCTTGCGTTGGTTTTGCCTCATTCCTTGAGTCTCCCACGAAGATTTCAGGTCTGAGGCCTTGTCACTGTGGGCCCTAGAACAATGAAGGCATATTTGAAATGTACAAGCTCTGCAGAGACACCAGGACTGACACTTGTCAAAAAGTCCATTTGTTACACTGATTCAGCTAAGAAGTTTGCATCTCAAGACTTTTGAAATTTACCAACTGCTTATAAAACCCTTAAGAAAGAATAGCCAGATATGAGGATGCACACAATAATATTTTATGACACTGGAGAAGTTCATCTCTGAAGCTTAACTCTTTGTCCTCCATTTAGATGAGGTGTTGACAGAGGAGCCAGAAGGAAGATTAGGTGTGTGGGGCTTTCTGGATGTCTGGACCTAAATGTATATCTCTAGTCATATTCCAATTCCATATTTAAAAAAACAAAACACCTTTTTAAGGCTGCAGGTCAGAGGACTTACTACCTCAGTTTTTAACCCTTAATCCAACTCACTTGGAAAGGCATTTGAGCCCAGAGGTGATATAATACTGCCAAGACAGGTCAGAAGCCAAGCCTGAAGGCACGCATATGATCTGGTGTAAGGACAGGAGATGAAAGTACAACTAGAGGCGTCTCTAACATAACCATCAGGTCCCTTCGCTCCCCTTCCTCGGTAAGGAGTTGGGGTGAGCGCCAGGAGATGTTGGCTCTTCTCTCTCCCTGCTTCACAGTGTAAAGCTTCAAGTTCTTCTGGATGTTGAATACAAGTCCACATGATACCATCTCACTGTCAGGATGTTTTCTGAGGGGGCAAGGAGTTCACCGAGTTTAGCTGGCACCAAGAATGGAAGTTATCCCCTGGGGAAAACAGGGAGAGCGCCCCAGCAGAGTGGATGTTTTTGTCAGACGTGCTCAGGTCCTGGGGTCCCCTATGCCTCCCCCAGTCCAGGATGAGGGTCTGGCTGCCCAGTGTGCATGGCCACAGAGCACAACCTCGAGGCACAGAAGGGGGTTCACAGCTGGTGAAGGCAGGCTGCACTTTTCCTAAAAAGAAAATCAGTTTTTTAATAGTAGAGAATCTATATAGGAGTATGGATCAGTTCAGTTCAGTTCAGTTCAGTCGCTCAGTCGTGTCCGACTCTCCGCGACCCCATGAATCACAGCACGCCAGGCCTCCCTGTCCATCATCAACTCCCGGAGTTCACTCAAACTCATGTCCACAGAGTCGGTGACGCCATCCAGCCATCTCATTCTCCGTCATCCCCTTCTCCTCCCGCCCCCAACCTTTCCCAGCATTAGAGTCTTTTCCAGTGAGTCAACTCATCGCATGAGGTGGCCAAAGTATTGCAGTTTCAGCTTTAGCATCAGTCCCTCCAATGAACATCCAGGATTGATCTCCTTTAGAATGGACTGGTTGGATCTCCTTGCAGTATAAGGGACTCTCAAGAGTCTTCTCCAACACCACGATAAGGGACATTTATATTCAGAGCAAGGACAGCTCTGCTTGTGTGCTCGTGCATGTGTGCACATGTGTTTATGTTGTGGTAAAATGATACATAGCATAAACTTTTCCATTTGAACAGTTTCTCAGTGGCACTGGATACATTCACAATACTGTGCAACCATTACCACAGCTTTTCCTCATCCCAGACTGAAACTCTGAACCCATTAAACGTTGACTTCCTGGTCTTCCCTTTCCTCAGTGCCTGGCAACCAGAGTTTTCCTTGCTGTCTATACGAATGTGACTCTTCTAGATACTTCATAGAAGTGGAATCATACAATATTTGTCCTTTTGTGGCTGGCCTGTTTCGTGTTTTTAAGGTGTATCTGTGTTGTAGCATGTGTCACAATTTTCTTTGTTTTTCAGGGTAGCTAATACTCCAGTTTGTGTATGTGTGTATATACATAATATAAACACACATATATGCGTCACCATAATTTGTTAATGCGCCTGTCAATAGATACTTGGTTTGCTTCACGCTTTTGGCTACTGTGAATACTGTGGCTATGAATATGAGCGCACAAGAGTCTGTTTGAGAGCCTAGCGTTGTTACTGGGAAAAACTACACTTCTACAATTTGGGGTTGGAGCGTTATGTATTCTTATTTGGGTTAGCATTTTCATCCTTGAAGAGTGTCCCAGCAAGCGAGAAAGGAGGATATTCTCGTGTTTGACTAGGAAAAGCGGACCGGCCTGGTACTCTGAAGCACAGAATTCATGAATTAATGCTAGTTTCAAAGGTTCCTCTGATGACAAAATCTTTCTGAGTAGTATGCTTTTGAGCTTTCCATTACTTTGCCAACAAAGGTCCGTCTAGTCAAGGCTATGGTTTTTCCCGTGGTCATGTATGGATGTGAGAGGTGGACTGTGAAGAAAGCTGATCGCCGAAGAATTGATGCTTTTGAACTGTGGTGTTGGAGAAGACTCTTGGGAGTCCCTTGGACTGCAAGGAGATCCAACCAGTCCATTCTAAAGGAGATCAATCCTGGGTGTTCATTGGAGGGACTGATGCTAAAGCTGAAACTGCAATACTCTGGCCACCTCATGCGACGAGTTGACTCACTGGAAAAGACTCTGATGCTGGGAAAGGTTGGGGGCGGGAGGAGAAGGGGACGACGGAGAATGAGATGGCTGGATGGCATCACCGACTCTGTGGACATGAGTTTGAGTGAACTCCGGGAGTTGGTGATGGACAGGGAGGCCTGGCGTGCTGTGATTCATGGGGTCGCAGAGAGTTGGACACGACTGAGCGACTGAACTGAACTGAACTGAACTGAATCCTAATCGATGTTCTTGACGTTTCTTGGGCGGGGGGTAGTTTAATCAAGATAAATTGCCTGCTTCTGGGGACGATGAGGCGGATGCTGCAGGGCAGCCGGCACCACCTATAGTACCGGATGTGGAGCCTCTTTTCAGCGTGGTGTTCTTCCGAAGATGCAGGACACCCTAGCCCAGGCCCCTGGCCGTGGCTGGGCAGCTTGGGGTGCAGATGTCCGCCCGCACGATGCAGTGCAGCCCCGCACCAGGGTGCAGGAGCGGTAGTCGCTTCTGGTGGCGCAGCTCCAGTGGACACGATGCAGCGAAGGTCTGGCATCTGGTTGCAGACCTGGCCGGGCGCAGTGGCCGTCTCGCTGGTGAGCCTCCCGGGCGGGAGCACAGGGGCTGACTCGGAAGGCCTCACAGAGGTGGTCTCCTAGCGGAGCGCGGTGTGAGTCTATTTCCTTGGGCAATGGGCTAACGTGTGATAGAGACCTTACATAAATTTAAGGATTTTTGTGCATTTTCTCTCTCTGGTTCCAGGAGCACATCATCTTTTATCTATTCATCTACTGATGGGCTCTTAGGTTCTATGCCTTTGTTTCTGTGAATAATGCTGCAGTCAGTATAGGGGTGGTGGGTATCTTTTTGAATTGGGGCTTTCATTTTTCTCCAGATAAATACTTAGAAGTGAAACTGCTAGATCATAAGCTAGCTCTGTTTTTAATTTTTAGAGGAATCTCCATACTCGGTTCCGTAGTGGTTGTGCCAGTTTACATGACCATCAGCAGTGTACCTGGGCTCCCCTTTTTCTCCGCATTTTTGCCAACATTTACGGTTTGTTGTCTTTTTGCCACTAGCCATTCTGACAGCATGCGGTGATCTCACTGTAGTTTTTATTTGCACTTCCCTGATGGTTAGTTACATGGATCACACTGCTTCTGTTCGGTGTGCTGTATTCCTTTTTTTCTGTCTTCAGGAGAGCTGAGATCTTAGGCATTTGCTTCTGGCTTGCTGTTGTCGTTGCTGACACCGGGAGAAAGTGGAAAGATAGTTAATCACCCTGAATATCCACACAACTAAACACACTGTAAAATGACAATGACCATGGTAAAGGTTTCTCAGAAATGAAGTGATCCCTAAGCAAACTGTTGCTAAATGATGGAAATAAAATGAAGAGCACTTTCTGACATTATGGTAATTATTCCCCATAGTTTTATCTTAGTAAAGATGTATATATGTGCAGTGTGTGCTCAGTCACTTCAGTTGTGTCTGACTCTTTGTGACCCTATGGACTCTACCCGCCAGGCTCCTCTGTCCATGGGATTCTCCAGGCCAGAACACTGGAGTGGGTTGCCATGCCCTCCACCAGGGTATCTTTCTGACCCAGATCCACTACTAATCAAGAGAAAGGTCAATTTAATAGCTCATGAGTGGCATATGTTATAAAAGGATGTCTTCAAGATTGAATAAGAAAACATTTTTTTTAACCTCAGGGGCTTTAATGAAGTTAATTTATGTATCAGACAGTTTTACATAGGTATTGGAGTATAGTTGCTTTACACTGTTGTGTTAGTTTCTGCTATGTGGAAAACATGTTTTTAAAAAAGTAGAAGCAATATTTGCATGTAAGAATAATGGAAAATAAGCACATACTTATAGATGTTAAATATGAATGCAACTGGGGTAGTATTCTTAAAAATATGTTGTATTTTTCCTTTTTGTCTCCTTGCATGTATTTTTCTTCTATAGTCTGAAGGATTGATATGGCTGATGGTGGGGATGAACTTATAGGATTGTTACAGTAGAAATATAAAGAGAAAGAAGGAATTCACATTCAATTTCTGCCATATGAAATAGGATTTTGCATTAAGGCAACAGGCTTGTAAGACAAACTTTATTGAGGAAGAGACAATTTTCTGAAATTTAGCACATCAAGAGCAAAACAGGGGGAGCTTAGATTAGAGTATCAGAGTTTCTTCAATAAAGGTAAACAAAAATAAATGTCCATCTGTGGTTATTCTATGAGGTTTATGGCCTCAAGGATGAAATGAAATCCTCCTGTCATGAGGGATTATGGAATAAAGATGGAGGAGAGAGGTAGAGTAAATAGTGAGAAATGGAGCATTTCCTGCCATATCAGTAAACAAAAGATATCATAGTCATTAGTGGCTGCAGCCACAGCCTGTGGTGAGCTAGTGAGCCTGAGAGAACTCAGCAAAGAAGGAATACTTGCCATCTAGCAGACATCAGACTGCAACCACTCCCAACAGCTGAACCCTGAGGAGCCTCAGGATACGAAAACAGGATACTGGTCACAATAGCTGAGGTGCATATCAGAGGGATGATTTCAGTAAACCCAGACCCTTGCATCTTCCCGTACATAGAAAAGCACTACATTCTTTAACTTGCAGTTTCTGGTTTTCTTTAACAGTAATCTGTTGATGTCTGATTACCTGCCCTTTGTTGCGAAACTCATATATATCGTAGCTCCCCCTTCAACTCCTCAGAGCAGTTCTCTCAGTGTTACTTGAGATGCTACCTTCCAGGCTTGACATCCTAAAAATTCCTACCAAATGAAAGATAACCCTCAACTTTTAGGTTGTGAATATTTTTTAAGTTGACAGTAGAGAATGAGAGACATCCCCGTCTCTCCTCTCTGGGCTAAAATATGTTAAATAATCTAAAGGAAATGACAAGATCAGGGACCTATGTCCCTGACTGACATTTTGATGTGGGAGTAGGTGATTAAATTTTGTAAGTTACAACTTAATTTATGGAAGTTGTTGTTGTTTAGTCTCTAAGTTGTGTCTGACTCATTTCTGATCCCATGGACTGTAGCCAGCCAGGCTCCTCTGTCTATGGGATTTCCCAGGCAAGAATACTGGAGTGGGTTTCCATTTCCTTCTCCAGGGGATCTTCCCAACCCAGGGGTCAAACCCACATCTCCTGCATTGGCAGGTGGATTCTTTACCACTGTGCCACCTGGGAAGCCCCAGTTTGTGGGAGAGACAACATCAAATTAAACTTGGTGACTTAGTGGTTTTAGTTGTAAAAGAGGGGCTAAGCTTAGTTTTCTCACTCACCTTTGGTTCATGGCCTAGACAAAAATCAGACGCTTCCAATATTCTTTAGGGATGACGGAAAATTTTGCCATTTGCTCTAGGTTTGAATAGGGGAGAGTGGGGGGAAGTTAACATGTAGCTGAAGGCTGCAAGGCAGAACCTGTGGGCCAAGATCATACAAGAGACACACACTTCCAGGGGCCAAGTAAGCCAACAACTAATGCTAAGCCCAGAACAAGCCAAAGAGACCAAGCTACAAACTATACCAGGTGTGTGTTTGTGTTGTAAGTGTTGGCAGAGGGAGAAGTAACCAGTCTGACTAGTTCAGTTGATCTAGAGGTCAGAGAAGCAAGAGGACACCACTCAGATTATTAGATCCTTTCGTCCATTGCCATGAGCAGCGCCCCATCTGAGGACAAGGGTGGTGGGGGAGGAGTTCTGAAAGCCTCGCCTTGGTCTGAGCCTGAGTCCCTGTAGACGTTTGGCTGTATCTCCAGTATGATCCCAGGAGGGATCAATGAGTTTCTTCAAGAGATACTTCAGAGTATGATCTCAGAGAGACAGATTACGAGATTGGACTGAAATGTAAATGCCTTCCTTCTGCTACTAGCTAGTAGGTGTTTCAGCAGTTTAGAATAGTTATAGGCAGGATTTTAGAAATGTACATTTTTCCTGCCCATCTCAACCAAGGGTGAGAAATTGGCAGCCTTAATAAATCAATAAAAACTCTTTAACTATATAGTATGACAAATAACAGCCACAACAAATTGAAGTGAGAAAACCCTTGACATTTTTAAATTCTAGAAATGTTTTGTGAAAATGCTGAACACCTTGGGGGTTGATTCTGACTGCTGTCTACTCGGTAGGGAATATGGGCTACTGTTCCTAAGAGCAGTGGGTGTAGAGGTGAGACTGTAGGCTTTGGGCTCAAATCCAGACTGCACCATTCCCTGCACTGGAACTTGGCCAGGTTACATCTGTGTCCCTGTCTGAACATGGGAAGGATCAAACATCTTCAAAGGGTGGCTTGAAGACACATGGGTTAATATGTGTGATAGTTAATAGGTGCTGCACTTCAGTAAGTGGCGCAGTGGTAAAGAATCCACCTGCCAATGCTGGAGACGCAAGAGATGTGAGTTCGATCCTTGAGTCAGGAAGATCCCCTGGAGTAGGAAATGACAACCCACTCCAATATTCTTGCCTGAGAAATTTCATGGATAGAAGAGCCTGGTGGGCTATAGTCCATGGGGTCGCAAGGAGTCGGACGTGACCGAGCGTACTTGCATGCACAATAAGGGCTCATAAATATTCACTTTCATTAAAAATGTGACTCTCTATTGCCTTATGTGAAAACAAACTTGAGAACTGTCTAGGAGTAAATAAATCATAGAGGTCTTGCTAGGGGAGCTTCTCCGTGGGGCATACCTTTGAGTGTCCCGAGTCTGTATATTTGGCAGTAACTTTATTTTAAAGTTTAAATAAAGCAAGTTTAAATAAAGTTTAAATAAAGCAAGATTTATTCTAAATCTTCAAATTCTTTAGTTGATAGTGAGTCATTCTTTTACCTGGTTAAAAAACAGCAGAAAAAAATACTATAATATGAGTAGTTCATTAAGAAGAATTCCATTGTGTTTCATCATATTAAATTCCACTTTCAGATATCAGAATATGATCAAAAGAATTTAGAAACCAGTTACGAATTAGCTTAGTATGTATATATTTAATGTCACATTAGAGTTCATTTCATGGTTCGGTATAATTTCCCTTAATATTTAAGTGTTCTGTATAACTTA
Organism: Moschus berezovskii; assembly: GCF_049115385.1. NCBI lineage: Eukaryota > Metazoa > Chordata > Mammalia > Artiodactyla > Moschidae > Moschus > Moschus berezovskii. The sequence goes on along the minus strand of NC_142468.1, from coordinate 108,962,892 downwards.
TTTTGGGCTTCCCAGGTGGCACAGTGGTAAAGAACTCATCTGCCAATGCAGGAGACATAAGAGACCCAGGTTCGACCCCTGGGTCAGGGAGATACCCTGGAGAAGGAAATGGCAACCCACTCCAGTGTTCTTGCCTGGAGAATCCCATGGACAGAGAAGTCTGGTGGGCTACAGTCCATGGGGTCGCAAAGAGTCAGACACGACTGAAGTGAATTAGCATGCATAACTTATTTCGTGTTTCTTACCCATGGGTTTTTCTAATCTGAAAATATTCACTGACATACTTTTTTAAAGGGGATGAGCTCCCTCAGTTTTCTCCCCCACTGTGTAGAAATTCCTTTTATTTGTAATTAAACCACCTCTCTCAAACAGAAATGTTTCACTTTGTTTTCAGACAAAAGGAATGAGGAAACTGTTGTTTTTGATTTCATGATGCATACTAATCTTTGAAATGAGTTAGTTTGAAAGTAGACTGGCAACTGAGATTATTTACCAAAGTTCAGAAGACATTGTTCTTCCAGTTCAGTTCAGTTCGGTTCAGTTCAGTTGCTCAGTCGTGTCCAACTCTCCACAACCCCATGAATCACAGCACGCCAGGCCTCCCTGTCCATCACCAACTCCCGGAGTTCACTCAAACTCATGTCCACAGAGTCAGTGACGCCATCCAGCCATCTCATTCTCTGTCGTCCCCTTCTCCTCCCGCCCCCAACCTTTCCCAGCATCAGAGTCTTTTCCAGTGAGTCAACTCATCGCATGAGGTGGCCAAAGTATTGGAGCTTCAGCTTTAGCATCAGTCCTTCCAATGAACACCCAGGATTGATCTCCTTTAGAATGGACTGGTTGGATCTCCTTGCAGTCCAAGGGACTCTCAAGAGTCTTCTCCAACACCACAGTTCTTTACACACGAGTAAAAAACAGATGATTTCTTAAAATGGCTGTGTGCTATCACTGTGAAATCCAAAGCCCTCTCCCAGGTGTTAGAATTTGGGGACTGTTGTCTTGGACCAAATTTCTCAGTGAGGATTCTAGGCATTTCTGAGTCCTTGTTAAGTATGGCATATAATGTGGATATACTGGTCCTTACTTTTCACTGGGAAATTAGGGAAACAAGTTCCAGATGACTAGCAGTTTTGAATCGAGTGGTTGCATATGAACTGACTTACTGGAAAAGACCCTGATGTTGGGAAAGGGTGAAGGCAGAAGGAGAAGGGGACGACAGAAGATGAGATGGTTGGTTGGCATCACCAACTCAATGAACATGAGTTTGAGTAAACTCTGGGAGTTGGTGATGGACAGGGAGGCCTGGCGTGCTGCAGTCCATGGGGTCACAAAGATTGGGACATGACTGAGCGACTGAACTGACCGAAGTGGTACTCAGTATACTTCTTGAGAAGAATGACCTGAAAAACAAAAACTGTATATGTTAGCAGACAGTTCTCCTTGTGTCTCAAGCACTTCTGTATTTCTTGTGAGCAGAGGCACTGAGTGACTTTGTTTTGTTTTCAGTGTTTGTCTTGACCCAAAGGAAAATACACAGCCTAAGTGTTGTGAATTTTAAATTTTATTCAAGGTCTTCCTGAAGACTGTAGCCCAAGAGGCGATCACTTAGCTCTGAGGAAACTGCTCTGAGAAGGTAGGGGAGAAACCAGTTTATACCTGACTTTTGGCTAGGGAATACATATAGTCAAGGATGCATCTTGACAAAAGATTATTGCTAATCACCAAAAACAGATATCTCAAGTGAATGACTTTTGTGCTTTTCTATGTATGAGAAGATGCAAGAACCTGGGGTCAGATACACATCTAACTGTATAAGGGACCTCCTTGTCCAAAGCACAGAAGGCCTCATCCCGTTATCTCAGGTTCCTCTCAGAGTGCACTGTGGGTCAGCAGCGGGTTATCACTTAACCCGAATGGAACTAGGGTGGTGAACAGCACACTTCGTTCTTTGTTCACATTTGTATAGCAAACAGCCTTGGAAGACAGAGACAGTGTCTCCCTCTGGAACAAACGAGAGGCAAGCTTACTATCCTTGTAAAAAAGCTAAGGTTCCTGCAACACACCCTGCTGTGTATAGGTGTCCCGACTCTCTTGCATTGCCTTCCAGGAACCAGGGCTCAGGGAGCTGACACAAGAAAATGCAAGTACTCTGGCAACTGCTGTTGCTGTGAGTAGCCAAGTGTTTTTACTCTGACCCAAGAGTTTTGTGTCTTCTGTCAGGATCTGTAAACTGTGGCAGACTTAGAGAAAAAGGAGTGAATCTCCAAAAGAAAGCTGGGGTGCAATTAAGTACCTAAAAAGGAAAAAGGACACTGTACAAGCAGTGACCAAATATCTGCTCCCCTGACAGGTACTTTGGGATCAGTGCTCCTTTCCTCCTATTGATTTCCTTGCTTAGCAGCTCTCCTTGTCCAAGTCCTAGTCTTCAACCAAGGCCGAGCAAAATCTCTGCAGCCTAGGAACGACATCACAACTCTGGTATCTTATTCCTAGAAAAATTCATTGCATAAAGTAGGCATTCAGTAGATATTTGCTTATCATTTTGATCTGTGCCCTTCTATGTCTTTTGGCTATAAGATCTTGGAGGACAGAAAGTATAGTATATGGGATTTATTAAACTCTTTAGCAAATATGGGTATACTAAGTGAAAAGAATCTTATTAGTCTATAAATAGTATTAAAATTAATTATGTTGATAAATAGCTTATTCTGGGGGTTCAAAATTATATCACGGGAAAAAATCTCTTGCAGTAATATAAAATAGATACAGGTGTAAACTCTTCCTTTGGTAAAGTACAAGCTGTGTTCTCTGTTCTGAACTTTTGGGTAATGCAACTTTTGGCTGTATCCTTGTGGAGAACTTTAAAATTTAGTGTGAAGAGAGGTATATAATGGGAAATATTTTTACTTAAAATATTTCACTGGAATTTTGGCAAGTTTTATAGGAAACTAATAATAAAAATGAAAAGAGTAAAAATGGAAAGGTGGTCTCTGGTTTCAATGTCTAAGAGCTAATTTACCACATATGTGGCTCAATGTGAACTTCTCTTTGTAAAGATCAACTTAGCATGTTTCAGGACAAATGCTATTCTGATCCTTTCTAAGATCATGGACCTCACTTGAAAGTACTTCAAACCATAAGTACCTCTTTTCCATACTCATATCAAGATTCCATTAAAACCCCATCTCTTCCTTTATTCTCTCAGGTTAATACTTTATAGACCTTAAAACTCTAAATGTTAAATAATTCATTTTACAGCAATTATTTAAAATGATATGGATTTCCAGTGGGTACAATGACCTACTCAAAGGAATTAAATCCGAAGCAACTTGTTTTTGCCTTAGTCAGAAATCTATATTCTGAGGCAGTGAGCGAGTGTGAAGAATATATGTATCTAGACATGTGCTGATGTTCCTGAATGTATGTTTCCATCTCAAGGCTAAATTTTAATGAGTAGGGGTTCTTATTTACTGTAATTTATTCTAATAAGTAGAATACTTATATTTTATTAATCTTTACTATTGTTTCTTTCATTTCTTTTTCATTTATTTCTGCTCAAATTTTTATGATTTCTTTCCTTCTACTAACACTGGGTTTTTTTTTTCTTCTTCTTTTTCCAGTTACTTTAGGTGTAAAGGTAGGTTGTCTATTTGATGTTTTTCTTGTTTCTTGAGGTAGGATTATATTGCTACCAACTTCTCTCTTAGAACTGCTTTTGCTGCATCCCATAGGTTTTGAGTAGTCGTGTTCTCATTGTCATTTGTTTCTAGAAATTTTATTTCCTTATTGATTTCTTCAGTAACCTGTTGGTTATTTAGAAACATGTTGTATAATCTCCATGTGTTTGTGTTTAGGGTGCTACTAGTGGTTGGGTGATGCCAGGTCTTGTAATAAAGTGGTTTCCTTTGTTTGAATTCTCACTATTTGATACGCTCTAGGGTTATTTCTGTGGTAGTCTAGGGTCTTGGAGTCAGTTGGAGTCAGTGCTCCCACTCCAAAGGCTCAGGGTTTGATCTCTGGTCAGGAACAAAGATTGCAGAAGTGGTCTTTTATGGCATTAAGGGAGAGTAAAACAAATATCCAAAAATGAGAAACCAAAGATGAACCCCATACAAATGGCAGTTACATATATACCTGTGAGCAAAGTGAAACAGTCCAACAAAAATAAAGTACAGTAGTTTGATCCAGAGAACAAAGGAAATGAAAAATTATATTTACCAGTTAAGGACAAAACTAAATTAAGCACAAACTGGAAAACAAAACTAAAGCAAGGTGCCAAGTGGGGAATAAAGCAATGAAAACAAAACTAACAAATATGTTGAGAGGAAAGGAAAGAAAGAAAGAAAGAGTTAATCTCCAAAATATACAAGCAGCTCCTGCAGCTCAGTTCCAGAAAAATAAACGACCCAGTCAAAAAATGGGCCAAAGAACTAAAAAGACATTTCTCCAAAGAAGACATACAGATGGCTAACAAACACATGAACAAATGCTCAACATCCCTCATAATCAGAGAAATGCAAATCAAAATCACAATGAGATACCATTTCACACCAGTCAGAATGGCTGCATCCAAAAGTCTCCATGCAATAAATGCTGGAAAGGGTGTGGAGAAAAGGGAACCCTCTTACACTGTTTGTGGGAATGCAAACTAGTGCAGCCACTATGGAGAACAGTGTGGAGATTCCTCAAAAAACTGGACATAGAATTGCCATATGATCCAGCAATCGCACTCCTGGGTATACACATCGAGGAAACCAGAATTGAAAGAGACACATGTACTCCAATGTTCATTGCAGCACTGTTTATAATAGCCAGGACATGGAAGCAACCTAGATGTCCATCTGCAGACGAATGGATAAGAAAGCTTTGGTACATATACAGAATGGAGTATTACTCAGCTATTGAAAAGAATACATTTGAATCAGTTCTAATGAGGTGGATGAAACTGGAGTCTATTATACAGAGTGAAGTAAGCCAGAAAGAAAAACACCAATACAGTATATTAACACATATATATGGAATTTAGCAAGAGGGTAACCTTAACCCTGTATATGAGACAGCAAAAGAGACACAGGTGTATAGAACAGTCTTTGAGACTCTGTGGGAAAGGGTGAGGGTGGGATGATTTGGGAGAATGACATTGAAACATGTATATTATCATATGTGAAGCGAATCACCAGTCTATGTTCGACGCATGGTACAGGTTGCTCGGGGCTGGTGCATGGGGATCACCCAGAGGGAGGATATGGGGAGGAGGGAGGTGGGAGAGGGGTTAAAGAAGGGGAACACATGTACACCCGGGGCAGATTCATGTCAATGTATGGCAAAACCAACCAATATAATATTGTAAAGTAATTAGCCTCCAATAAAAAATAAAAAAAAATTTAAAAGAAAGAAAGAATAGATATTCAAAGTTAAATAAAGGTAGATAAAGAAGATTTTTATACATTAAAGATTAACTGCAAGGGGAAAAGAACAGTAGGAAAGGCAAATGAAGGAATAAATGTAGAAAAAGTATAACAGGTTTAAAAAAGTTGAAATTATAAAAGAGAGAAAAAAGAAAGAAATGGAAGAAGAAAGAAAAAAGGGGGGAAAAAGGAAAACTCCACAGAACTGCAAAAGCCTAATGTAGAGGCAGAGGTTTATAACAATAATAGAAAGTGTAACTGAATAAACACACCTACATATATACCCATAAGCAAAATCAAAACAGTCCAACAAAAATTAAGTACAACAGATTGACCTGGCGAACAAAGGAAACCAAAACTTATGTCTACCAGAACAAAACTAATTAAAACACAGACTGGAAAACAAAACTAAAGCAAAATGCCAATTGGGGAATAAAAAAATGAAAATAAAACTAACAAATACGTTGAGAGGAAAGGTGAGAAAAAGAATACGGATGCAAAGTTAAATAGAGGTAAATAAAGATTTATATACATTAAAGATTAACTGCAAGAGGAAAAGAATAATAGGAAAGGCAAATGAAGGAATAAATGTAGAAAAAATACAATAGGTTTAAAAAAATTAAAATTAAAAAAAGAGAAAAGAAAAAAAAAGAGGAAAACTCCATAGATAGAACTGCAAAACCCAACATAAAGGCAGAGGTTTATGGCAAAAATAAAAAATGTGACTGAGAAAAAAATAAAAGCTTAAAAGCTTAATTGGATTTCTTAGTGCCAATAAAATCGACAACTACAACAGAGGGGGCAAAAATGGTAAAAAAAAAAAAAAAATCCCAAAGAATCTACAGAACAAGTCAAAAACTGAAAATATTAAAGGTTTTCCTTGAGTCACTGCTGTCAGAGTCCTTCCTCTCACTGGGAATCCCAGTCCACCTCACCTCCTTAGCATGCCCTCCACTGTGCTGGTCTCTGGACCTGCTGTGGGGGCAGCTCAGATTCTCATCTGGTCCTGCTCCTGTGTGTTCTTGCCTCCATTGTCCACAGCTATCAGAGCTAGTGCGTTTTCTTTTGTGGGAGCTCTCAATGGCCTTTTATATATTCCATAGACACAGAGTCTGTCTAGTTGATCACGTGGATTTAATCTGCAGCTTGTACAGCTGGTGGAAAGGTTTTGGGTCTTCTTCCTTAGCCACAGTGCCCCTGGGTTTCAGTGGTGGTTTTATTTCCACCTCTGCATGTGGGTCATCCACTGGGGTTTAGTTCCTGAGGCTCCCCTGGAGGACTTGGGTTTGCCCCTGTGAGGGCCAGGTGTGGAGGTGGTGCAGCTGCTTGGGTCACAGGGGTTCTGGCAGCACCAGGTACTCAGGGGAGTTGGCGGCTAGGGCAGCAGAGAATATAGTGCTCTAGGAGAGTATGGCAACCAGTATTGGCCAATATGCTCCAGTATTCCACCCTTATGGCTGAAAGTGAAGAGGAACTAAAAAGTCCCTTGATGAAAGTGAAAGAGGAAAGTGAAAAGGTTGGCTTGAAGCTCAACATTCAGAAAACAAAGATCATGGCATCTGGTCCCATCACTTCATGGGAAATAGTTGGGGAAACAGTGGAAGCAGTGTCAGACTTTATTTTTTGGGTTCCAAAATCACTGCAGATGCTGATTGCAGCCATGAAATTAAAAGACGCTTACTCCTTGGAAGGAAAGTTATGACCAAACTAGATAGCATTTTAAAAAGCAGAGACATTACTTTGCCAACCAAGGTCTGTCTAGTCAAGGCTATGGTTTTTCCTGTGGTCATGTATGGATGTGAGAGTTGGACTGTGAAGAAACCTGAGTGCCGAAGAATTGAACTGTGAACTGTGGTGTTGGAGAAGACTCTTGAGAGTCCCTTGTACTTCAAGGAGATCCAACCAGTCCATTCTAGAGGAGATCAATCCTGGGTGTTCATTGGAAGGACTGATGCTAAAGCTGAAACTCCAATACTTTGGCCACCTCATGCGATGAGTTGACTCACTGGAAAAGACTCTGATGCTGGGAGGGATTGGAGGCGGGAGGAGAAGGGGATGACGGAGAATGAGATGGCTGGATGGCATCACCAACTCGATGGACATGAGTTTGAGTGAACTCCGGGAGTTGGTGATGGACAGGAAGGCCTGGCGTGCTGTGATTCATGGGGTTGCAAAGAGTCTGACACGACTGAGCGACTGAACTGAACTGAACTGAACTGATTCCTGCCTGGAGAACCCCCTCTCTGATAGAGAAGCCTGGCAGGCCACAGTCTACAGGGTCGCAAAGAGTCATACAGGACCAAAGAGACCCTGCGCGCATGAACACACGACTTTTTTTTACCTGTGGCAGCTCTGCCCCAGTGAGGGTTGAGCGGGAAGGTGGTGCCGCTGCTTGGCTTGCAGGGACCCTGGTGGCGCCAAGTGTGCAGGGACACAGACCGCCTCCGAGGCAGGAGTCATGGCCCGATCAGAGGCTCATTTCGAGCCTGTTGCAGCGGCGATCAGAAGGCCCCTTTGGCCAGTCTTTCTCCGCAGCTCCGCCCGTTCAGGCACTTAGAGAGCTCCCTTGCCTGGGGTCCTTCTCTGTTGTTCTTTGCGGCCGGGCACTTAGAGGGCACCCTGGGTGGGGCCCTGCTCTGGAGTTCAGCGCCTCAGGCATTTGATGGGCCAGCCTCTCAAATACTTCCCTGTGGGGAGAGAGAGGCTATGGTGATGGCGCCACCCGCTATGTGTGGCTCAGCAGTATCGGCCTTCTTCCATGGCTGCCTGGCTTTCCTCCACAGGCATTTCCCACCGCAGTCTCCTCCCTCACAGCCCCTCGGTCGTCTCTCCGCAGTCAATGGCAGCCCTCGCCCTGGGGTTGCTCCACAATCTCTCAACTCCAGCTCGCAGCCGCTGCCCCTTCCAGGGGACCCGTGTTCCTGCCGGGCGTATGTATGGCTGCGGCAAGGACTGTCTGACTCTCATTCCATTTAGGCTGCCACAGCTCAGCTGTTTCACTCTCAGCCTGAAATGTTTCTCCTCTGACTCAGACAGCTGCCCGGCTGTGGGGATCGGGCCCCTGCTTCAGTTCCCACAGCTGCCCAGGGCAGGTCCAGGCCTGCTAACACTCCTGTTCCCCACCTAGTTCCTTCGTCCTACTGAGTTTTGCGTGGTTCTGTGTGTTCTTTTCCGCTGGTCAGGTTCTCCTGTCTGCTCTCAGCTGGTGTTCTGCACGCACTTCTGTGTCTGAAGGTGTATTCCTGATGGATCCGTGGAGAGATGCACTCCACGCCCACCTACTCCTCTGCCATCTTGTTCTCCACAGGTTACATTCTTAAGGCATCTGGTACTAGTTAATTATTACTGCACAAGCATGATATTGAAGTTAGAAGGGTACGATGAAAAGAAGAAAGAAAAAAACTTTAAAATAAAAAGTTGATACTAGTTAATGAACTGGACTTGATTTTACCAGTACTTTAATTACCTTTCTTTCCTTCAGTTCAGTTCAGCTCAGTCGTGTCCTAGTTCCCATTAAAAAACATTTTTTTAAAATTGAAGGATAATTGCTTTACAATATTGTGTTGGTTTCTGCGAATCAACCATAGGATACATATGTCCCATTTTTTTTAACGTTTTTGCTCTGTTTTCTAGGACATTTCTCAACTATATTTTCCAAACCTCCACTGATCTTTTTAATTTTGACTATCTTGTCTTTAATTTCCAAGCCTCTGTTCCTTCAAGTATCCCTTCCTTGTTTCTTGAGGTAATGTCAGTTACTTAGCATGGCAATGATAATTCTCTTCTGTTATTTTCTTTTGCTTCATGGCCTTCCTCTCTTCTTGCTTTCTTGTTTCGGTCTTATCTTCCACATTAGGAGCTTTCTGCAAATGGTTGGAGACCCTGGGCTGTCCATTCATCTTTAAATGAAGCATTGACAAGCTGGTTTGACGGTGCCCATGGCCAGGGCCTATCTTTGGCATCTTCTCTGTAGGATGATCCTGGGAAGATGGAGTCATTTATTAGACTTTTCCCTCAGTTGATTAGTTTCTCCAGATTAAAATTCTCCTATCTTTTGTCTGGGGTGAGGTGGTATAATCTTTGCTCCTAGATTCTTACATGCTCAATGGGAGTAAAGGAAAGAAAGATTTTATAGATCAGTATGTAGACTAAATTCTTTCCTTGTTTCATGCCCTATCTTTGCCTTCTGCTATTCAAGATGTCCCCAGATCTGGAGTCTTTCAGGTTCAATTCTTCAGCGCATTGATTCTCAAACTCTTTGGTCTCAGATACTCTCTACATGACTTTAAACGTTACTGAAATTTCCAAAGAGCCTCTGCTTTATGTTGGTTATATCGGTTGATATTTACCATGTTGTAATTTTTTAAAACAACAATAACAAACCTATTGTATGTAAATATAAACAACACACATTTATGAAAAATATCTAAAATTTCCAAAGCAAACAATAGTGAGAAGAATAGCATTTTAAAATATTTTTGCAAATCATTTTTATTGATTGATTGAAGTATAGTTGATTTATAATAATGTATGTTTTAGGTGTACAATATAGTGATTTAATACTTTAATAGACTGTATTCCATTTAAAATTATTACAGAATAATGACTACATTTTCCTGTACTGAACATTATGTCCTTTTTGCTTGTTTATTTCATATATAGTTGTTTGTGTCTCTTAATTTCCTGTCTTTACGTTGTCCCTTCCTTCTACCCTATCCCCATGGGTAACCACCAGTTTGTTCTCTATGTCTGTGAGTCTATTCCTATTTTATTATTTTCATTCATTTGCTTTATTTTTTAGATTGCTCGTTTAAGAGAAAGCATGGAATATTTGTCTTTGATTTGTTAATATTTTGCCAAGTATAATATCCTCTTGGTCTATCCATGTTTGCAAATGTTTATCCTTGTACTGTTTATTGTAGTTAGTTAATTTTATACTTTTTTGTCTTTTAATTTTCATACTTGCCGATTTAAGTGGTTGATCCACAGCCTTTATTATATATTTGCCTTTACTAGTGGGATTTTTCCTTTACTATAAGTTCTTATTTCTTGTTACAGCCTTTTCTTTTCCATTTAGAGAGGACGTTTTCACATTTCTTTTAGGGTTAGTTTAGTTTTGAGGAGCTGTTTTAGATTTTGCTCACCTGAGCAATTCTTTCAGTTCAGTTCAGTTGCTCAGTCGTGTCTGACTATTTTCGACCGCATGAACCACAGTATGCCAGACCTCCCTGTCCATCACCAACTCCCAGAGTTTACCCAAACTCATGTCCATTGAGCTGGTGATGCCATCCAACCATCTCATCCTCTGTCAATTCTTTATCTCTCCTTTAATTCTAAATGATAATCTTGCTGGGTAGAGTGTCTTAGGTTTCAGGCTTTTCCCTTTCAGCCACTGTAAATATTTCATGCCACTCCCTTCTGGCCTGCAAAGTTTTTCTAGAAAAATCAACCTATAGCCTTATGGGGGTTCCCTTGTATATGACTCTTTCTGTAAAATCTTGCTGCTGTTAGAAATCTTTTTAAGTTTGCCATTTTAATTATATCTTGATGTGGGTCTTTTTGAGTTCATCTTGTTTGATACCCCCAGTGCTTCTTATACCTAGCTATCTGTTTCCTTCTTCTAGTTTTTAGCCATAATTTATCAACCTTTTTGTACAATTTGCAGCCCTTTTTCTCTGTCTTCTCCTCTGGAACCCCTATACTGTGAATGTTAGTGTGCCTGATGTTGTTCCAGAGGTCCCTTAAACTCTTCTCATTTCTTTTCATTCTGTTCTCTGTTCCCTCAATCTGACTGACCTCCAAGCTTCTTCAGGTCCTTGAGCTTTCTATGCTACACTGAGCCTCCCTGCTGCTGCTGCTGCTAAGTCGCTTCTGTCGTGTCCAACTCTGTGCGACCCCATAGACGGCAGCCCACCAGGCTCCCCCGTCCCTGGGATTCTCCAGGCAAGAACACTGGAGTGGGTTGCCATTTCCTTCTCCAGCGCTAAAGTGAAAAGTGAAAATGAAGTCGCTCAGTCATCTGACTTGTAGCGACCCCATGGACTGCAGCCTACCAGGCTCCTCCGTCCGTGGGATTTTCTAGGCAAGAGTACTGGAGTGGCTTGCCACTGCCTTCTCCCCTGAGCCTCCCTAGAGTCCAGTAAAAGGAGAATCTTTGATGGTCTCCCATGCTGCACTGGGCCATGAGAGCTCAGTGGGACTATCTGAAGTTCCCTCTCTCTGGCCATTATTTCTGCTCCACCACTGCAGCCTGTAGGTAATTTCTAGGACTTGGTTTAGGAAACAAGGTTCAGATTTTATCTGCTCTCACACGCCTCAAATTATGGTGGGTTCTTTCAGCTGAGAGAGGGCAGAGGCAGTATCAGGGATGCTCACTGGTCTCTGACTCTCCTGCCTTCTTTCTGACTATTCAGGCACCTGATGGAGCCTCCTCTGTGTGTGGAAAATTCTGCTATAAATCATCTTCTCTGCATTTCCTATCCTGACTTAGAAGGATCAAATAATTATTTGAATCCTTTGTGCCCCTGAGTTGCCTCTGACAGTCCCTCTTGTGTCCCTTCACCCTCTGAAAAACTGGGCACAAATTGTGACTTGTCTTTTTGTCCAGCATTTCCTGTGTTTGGGTGGGGGGAAGGCCTGTTGTCCTTATGTTTACAGAGATTTTATCTTTTGGAGATACCAGAGTGCCCTATGTGCTTTTTCTTGCATGTTCTCCTCTGCTGCCTATAACTCATATATGACACCAGGAACAGCCGCAAGGAGTCCTTGAGCATGTGAGTCAGATTCTGAGGGTCGAAGAGCAGGAAACTAAGAGGAGCTGGATCCCAGATAACTTCAGGGAGCAAAGCCCCCAGCCCTGGACTACCTAACCGCAGACCAACAGCCCTATACCTGAATGTTCTTATGTGAGAGAATACACCCTTTGAGTTTGAGCCGCTGTCATATTTTTCTTTATATGTTGCTAAACCTACTTCTAATCAGCATTGCTACCCTAGGCATTTCAAACTTGTGTCTTTGAGTGTTGAGCACACACCGAGGTAGCAGGAGGTCATCACTGTTCTCAAGGTGCTCATAAGCTGGCATGAAGGGCAGAGACCTGCACAGCTTGCTCTGGCACGAGGTAAAGGAGGAGGAGTGCAGGCGAGCTTGCAGCATGCTGTAGGGGTTCAGGGGAGAAAGAGGCATCAAGTTTATCACGGGGCACATGTGGTGAGAGGCTCAGCAAAAGATGGATCTTGAAGGAAAAGAATAGATTTTGTAAAAATGCTGGAGGCAGGAAGGGAAGGCTTTTGAAGCAGAGTGAACAGCATGAGCAAAGGGGAATACACGGTATCTGTTGAAGGAATGCTGTGTTGTCTAGACTGGTGACGTTTCCACCTGGAGAGGAGTCGGGAGAGGTGAAGCTGGAGAGTAAGGTTGAGGCTACTTCTAAAGGGCGTGGAATGTCCATGTGTTAGGGTCAATGTATTGAAAAATGGTAACAAGTTATCTCTCTTTAAATTCTATATACTTGAGTTTCTCCATCATCATCCAAAGCATACAACTTCCTTTAGAGCACAGACATTAGAATTCTTTAAGTTGAAATGCAAATGAAAACCAAGTATTAATATTTAGCTTATGATATTCAAAATAGGATTTAGCTGCAAGACAATAAGCTTGGGAACCAAGTTTTTTCTTTAAAGGAGAATTGCTTTCTGAATTCCTTTATCAGGCTGAGAACAGAGCCCAGGGCTTCAGAGGACGGACTTCTGCTACAGTGTTTAAAGAGTCCCCTGTGTCTATGCCTGGAGGCTTGCATCAGGAATAAGGCAGAACAGGGCTTCCCGCTCCAGTGGGTGAGAGCTTATCTCCTGTCTCTTAGTTTTCAAGAAAGCTTGGCATGACCTGAGGTAGCCATGCCCCTTGGCTAGTGGCTGTGGCACCTGACTGGCAGTTTCTCACATGAACAGTTTTGTATGTGGCTTGAGCAAAATGGAATCAGGCACTCTGCCTATGCTTGGCTTAGTTGATGTTCTGCAGTTTGGACTCCACCAGCCAGCTGCTGGGCAGGTATGTTGATACCCATTGCGGCCTCGTGGCTTCCAATGCTGCAGGGGATTGCAGAGGGCTGCGGGGAAGCTCATCTTCCAGGTGCTTGGAGTGTGGGGTGTGACCTGAGGGCCTGTGGCCATAGTTCAGAGGCGGAGAGGCCTGGCGCAGATTCCCACTAGACCAATTATGGTTGTTTACCCACAGATGATATATTTTTGCTCAGCTGCAGCAGATGCATTTTTTTCATGGTGCCCAAGCTGTGGGTGGAGAGGCGCTCTAACAGCATGTGTGTCCTGTTCAAATTAACTTTACTGTTAATGAATGTGCATACTTGCATTTGAGGTGCTTTTACATAATCACTTACGATTTCAATATCTCATTTGTCTATGAAAGAAAAGAAAGAGTTCATAGATTCTTTAAATGTCACTATTTCAACTATTATAAATTTTTGAAGTTTTATACAATCCCCAGATTTTGAATAGTTGAAAAATATTTGATGTAAAAAAAAATAGTTCTAAATGTATCATATCTTTGTGGGAAAAAAACTTTCTTATCAGGATCAACTTTCTGAATTTGAAGAGCTCATCATTAAAAACTTGGTCAGAAATTGCTTGTATACTTATTTGAGGGATAAAAACTGATACAGAATTTATGCATAAAGAGTCACATCCAAGTTTCTCTTAAAAGATTGAAAAATGTTTATGTGTTTTATACAAATTCAAATTTAACAACTTTCTTGATTCCTGTTTATCAAAATTATAATTACAATGTAATATATTTTTTAAAGCAGGCCACATACAGATGTCCCCAAGTCTCCTCCAGTGTGCTGAACAAAGATGGTGAACTTTTATGATTGTTATGAAAAAGGACTAGAAGCATTGGCAGAGAGAAAGAAAAGTCTGTGGTCCCTCTGTCCCCTCTCTAAGGCTTAGAAAGAAGGGAAGCCAATGAAGTCAGGCATCAAGGATTATAGAACTAGCCAGATAGGTATGTGGGAGCCTAAGATACTAGTTCTAGTAGTAAATGGTCTCAGTTATGCTATGAGACGCTGCAGGATTTAAAAGCAGCCTTGCAGCTGGCCTCTACGAACATGGAAAGTGCAGATGGTACCCAGCAGCAATGGTGGGAATGAACAGGCCTGTGGCAGCCCTTCTGGTTTCATGGATTTGGAGTCATGAGCAAGGGATACAGGAATCCCTTTCTGCCCCAGGGAGGGGATGTGGCGGTGCCATCTGTGCTAAGACCTGATGGAGGCCTGGAGGCCATTGAGGTTGCCATCTGTGGGGCCACTAGACTGGGGACAAGCAGCTGGGACAGTAGACCTAGAGATGGATGCTCTCACATCACCAACAAGCTGACAGACTTGACCGACTATATCACAGAGCAAGGGCTTGCTGCCTGATACACGCAGAAGCCTATACCGTGGCCCTGGCTTTTGAGAAGAGGAAGAGCTTTATCACAAGGTCCACCAGCAAGGAGACAGAAGGCAGGGGCAAACCCATCTCCCTGATATGGGTTTGGTCAAACTTTATGAATTAGGGAAGGATGGGTTGGTATGAGGAAGCACTGGCAGGTCAGATTTTGATTGGGAGGATTTTAAGCAAGACAATTTATGATAAAGTCTGGAAAAGGGCTTTAACCTCTGGATCTTCCTGAACAATGGACCCCTTCCTCCTCCTGAGGAAAGATCTGGCTTTCGAGGTCTGGCTGTGTCCCAGGCCTTTGATTCCCTGGTGGGGAGAAACTTGGGTGCCTGGAGGCATCTCAGGTCAAAATATCCCCTTCTGCACATGCTCTAGTAACATGACTCACAGTTTAGACTCAGTGCCCCTGTAAGATGACTTTGACATCCTGTTATTGATATGATAGGGACAGACCAGACCAGACCAGTGTGAACTGGTCTGGTTACAGCTGCACCTGTGGGGTCAGGCAATCCAGCCACTCAGCAGCAAGGGCCACTGGACTCAGAGGACGCTGTCGTGGTCTGACAGTCCCTCCTTGCCGCTACCAGGAGGACGGGATAAGTGTCTTTTATCTAGACAGTGGCCATCTCAGGGAAGTTGGAAGTAAGGGAGCAAAAGCTAAAAGACTGAAATTTTGATTATAAGGTCTATGCCATCCAAGAGATCAGGGAAACTAGCTGTTGCTATGAGGCTAGCTTTGCATAGACTATTTAAATGTAATCATTTAAACTGACTGTTTAAAATCAAAGACAGTGAAATATTACTAATGGCACATCTAAACTGTACATGCTCCTGAGCTTGGTGGGAGTTTGTTGAGGAAGATCAGGTCAGTCTTAACAGAAAGAAAACACTGAGCTCTTCGGTCACATCGGATTGCAGTGTGAGTAAGTGAGTATTCATTCTCCCCAGCCGAGGACTTTCAGCCTCATTTGCGAGGGAGAGGTGACTTTAAGCGTTTGTTGGCCCTAGTGTCTCTCTCTGAGCTATAGACTGGAAAGACGGCTTCTTTCCCCTTCCATTCTCCTGAGCCTCCAGGCTCTTCTGAGATGGACACACGCTGCTGGAACAAGGGGTCCTCACTCCTCCCAGCAAACCAAAGGAAAACCTTTTAATTCAAATGATGTGTTTTCCTGTTAGGAAATAGTCTGGCCTAATAAATATGCTCATTAGAGCTTTTATTTCAGTTCACACTATCTTTTCTTCCTAAATTCTAAATTATACTAAAATACATTAGGTGGCAAGAGAGTGATGAATCCCCTTATGTAAAGTGGCTATAAGTAGACATTGTTTGTAAAAACTTGGCATTGAGACATCACCAAAAGCATCCTCTCAGGTCTGCAGAAAGGATTTTGGAAATGACATGTGATACATTAATTCTAACTTACTGCTTCCCACATACCATGGAATGGAATAATCACTTTTTTAAATGCTGAAAATATTGGATGATTATTTCTAATGTGAAACTTTTAACATCATAAAATATGCACTGTGAAATGCCTGTCATACATATATCTGTCGGGTTGGTAATCTCTAGGATAAAGGCAAATAAATATAAAAGCAGAAAAATGAAAGTTGCAAGGGAGCCAGGCCTCTCCCTGAGATTTCTGGTGCGTCTAGGCTTCACCCACCAGTGACACGAGATTTTTGCTGAGGATTCTACCTCTTAACTCTCCTGCTTGCTCTGCTGTCCTCCTTGAGATGTATCTTACTGCGTGCCCTTTCTCTTGGAACACTCATTTTATCACATACTGTATGGGAGTCATTTACTAAATATCAGTGTGATCTAGAAAATGTGAAGAGTTCAGTTAAGATGCTGATGCTGTGATAGCAGTAGTGGAAGATTAGGGAGCAGTCTCACGTTGATGACGCAGTCTTTCCTTTATCCTGACAGTCTTGTCTTTCAATGCAAAAGCGTCAGTATGTTCACTGCGGAAATTAATGATGAGCCTTTTTTCCGCTAGAAAAGAAAAGGAGAAACATTGAGGTTTTAGATGATAATTGCTCTTTGCTTCTGGATATGAGTCTTCGGAGAAATTCCCTTTGGTAAATGCAGTTCAATGCCATGCAGTGGCAAAGGCCATCAGAAGCTTTCATAAAGAAGCTAATAGTATAGAGTAATAACTATTTTGCCAGGGCGTTGGGGGAATTCACCAGAGAGGTTCTGTAAAGTGGTTTAGAGATGAAAAGTGCAATATAAATGCTAAGTAGCCACATGTTTTTTCTGGGAAGAGGTGCAGCAAATGTAATCAGGGTTCTGCTCAAGCTGAGCTGCCTGATGGTCACCTCCACGCTCACAGTTCATGCTGAGAGAATCACCCGCAAAACTTCCAACAGAGCATCTTTTCCCCTGCTACCACAATGTAAGCCTTTTCCACAAAACTTAGGGCAGCGCAAGTCTCTGAAAGCTTTTGCATGATTGTGAAGAAAAAACCAGCACAAGATACTTACATAGTAGGCACTCTGTTGATTTTGTTTTGCTTTACCATTGTTTGCGGGAGCCCTTTATTCGGTGTTTTTCAGTGTCTCCAGGATGTCAGCACTAGATGGCGCTCCGTCACTGCAGAAGACTGGCCTACCGGCAGTGCAGGCAGCGATGGGAATCTCATTTTATAATTAGCCGAGGATACAGATAGGCAGAGGTTTATTTTAAGCCATTTTCTTCTCGTTTTCCTTGATAAGAAATCCTTAACTTTTATATTTTGGAGGGGAAGGGGTGGCCAGGGACCTACTGTCTGATTTTACGTCTGCATAAAGCAAATGCAGTTTGATTTGATTCTCAGTTTGAGGGACAGAGTGCCAGGCTGCTGGCAACGCTTCCTCACAGTGTGGGTGTAGGTAATGGTCTACGATGGCACTCCTCCTGCCACTGACTCTGTCTCACGTGAGCAGGCGGAAGGTGAGTGGCGGTCTGGAGAGATGGAGGTGTGTGATTGAGTCTCACGATGAGAATATGTTTACAAGTCTTTTCTTCTCTGAAAGCTACTGACTTTAATTTTCATCAGAATGAAAGTACTGGTTTTCTTACAGTCCTTGGAAATTCCCATAATGGACTGAAATGTTCCTCGGCCCTTTAAAAAACAGTGTACAGTGATTCAGACTATTAATATAATTTTTAAGATAACTGAACAGTTAAGCCTTAAGGTAATGTCTAACAGCAAACGCTTAGCACAAGAGATTACTGGCTTTCACAATAAGCAGAATTATTTTTGTGGGCACAGGGACTACTCCCTGCAGCTTCCCTTTGTCTACAGGTGCTGTGAGGAGATGTGTTTTAATTCGTTCATTGTGTTATGATCAGTTTGGTGTTAAAAACATTCAGAAGGCGTTAAATACTTTAAAGAACTTAAGAGGACAAAGGAAATGAGTTCTTCACCAGAATAAAGGCCTCTGAATGATTCCCTGGTTATTTATACGTTATATTTGTTACGTTATATTATACGTATTTTTACATAAAAATTATACGTATTATGTAATATTATACGTATTACGTTATATATACGTATTTATACGTATAATATATTTGTCCCTTATTGAGGCAATCGCAGGGCTTCCCCGGTGGCTCAGATGGTGAAGAATCCATCTGCATTGCGGAAGACCTGGGTTCAATCTCTGGGTTGGGAAGATCCCTTGATAAGGGCGTGGCAAACCGCTCCAGTATTCTTGCCTGGAGAATCCCCAGGGACTGGCGGGCTACAGTCCACGGGTTCGCAAAGAGTCAGACACGACTGAGCGACTAAGCACAGAGGCCATAGGGCATCCCAGGTGGCTCTAGTGGTAAAGAACCCGCAATAAGATTCCTTATAGCAGATACTCAGAAAGGAAATCGGGGAGGAGAAATTCTTGAAAGAGAAACCAGAGAAGCTACTGAAGAGGCTAAAAGTAGCTTGATCTAAGAGACGGGGAGAAGTTCAGGTGTTATGTTAACACCATAGATCTTAACCTGTGTGCTGGGACACCCCAGGGAACTGCAGCAAACTCACAGCGGTGCCCTGTGACTCTATGATTTTTGAGAGAAAGAGATCATCACCTGTCAGAAACCAAGCAAACTACTTCAGAGTTTCAGTATTGCATTGCGCTCATATTCCTTTAAATGACGTATTTCTGCAAAGCTGGTGTTACTGAGGTTAAGGGGATAAAAAAACAAGCACTATTTTTCCACCACCGAAGCAATGGACACGAACTTGGACAAACTTCGGGAGATGGTGAGGGACAGGAGTCCTTGAGGTTGCAAATAGTCGGACACGACTGGGTGACTGAACAACAAAATTTTAAAAATCAGCATGTAATAGTGAGGGTGGCAGTGTCTGACCTGATTCCAACAACTGAGGAGTCGTGCAGCATCCAAAAAGCTCATAGATACCTCGTTTGTAAGTGACTGTAGTTTATAAGTAAGTGAAACTTTTTTTTTCCCCTTCAGTTTATGTATATTATTTTTTCAAATGACTACTAAAATTGTTAGGACATAAATACTTATTTGGTGTTTTGGATCTAACTACTCAATGAAAGGAACTATTAGGTATTTATTTTGGCATGGGGTTCCATGAAAAAATTACGGAGAACCTTGGGGTACCATGACCTTTGAGGAAGTTTGAGCACTTCTGGGCTAACTTTTAAGTGGCTGCTCCATCTTCCTTAAGGAGTGGCTGACATGCTCCCATCTCCAAGCCTTTGCATTCACTGTATCTCCATGTGGCATGTGCTTCCCTCAGATACCTGATTGATTGAATCCATCACTTGCAGGAAGTCTGCTCAGATCTCACCTATTCACCAAAGCTTCCACTCATCATGCTCACCTCTCCAGCTCTCACCTACCCCTTCTTATTCTATTTTTCTACCATGTATATCACTTTTTAAGGCACTAAATTATTTAGTTGTTTGTTATTTTTATTATCGTCTACCGTCTCACTAAACTGTGTCATATGGGAAAATGTCTTTATTTACTGACTTGTAAATTAAAAAAAAAAGTTTGGAAGAGTGCCTGGACACAGAGTTCTTTGTAAATATTTATTGAACTAGTGAAAAATTGTTGGTGGTATCTCAAGCCTGGTAAAGCCATGTTTCCCATATATGTTTTTATACAAAATGTTTAAAAAATCATACAGATAAAAATCCCTTAGGGACGAACTCTTCCTTGCTCAGAGATATTTTGTGGTTCATGTACTGGAAGGAAAGTTAACTGAGTCACGTTCTTGTTGCTCCTTAAATAAACTCCTGTGTTTTTACTTTATAGAGTGAGAAAGTAAATGAATCCCAAAGTTCTATTTTTGCTTTCCATAGTTCTTCATTCTTTAAGATTAGCTTAATATATACCAAGCTATAGCTATTAGCTATACCGTTCCTTTAATTATCTCCAGAGATGTGATCTTTAGTTCTATGAAAGGATTAAGAAGTATCTGTGATGGTTCACTTAAAACTTGAGACCTCTCTGAAATTAAGAAAACCTCACAGAGGTGCCAGGTCTGCTATAGTGAGGTTTGGAATCATTACAAAGAAATGAGGGAAGAAGGTCAGCTAAACTTGGTTGATTCAAGGTGGAAAGATTCCATGTTGACTCAGTTTTCTACACTGTATGACATGTTACCACAAACTCGGCGGCTTAAAATAACATGCATGTATGCCCTCACAGTTGGTGTGGGGTGAAGAGGCCCCCTGCCCAGGCCCTCACAAGGCTGCAGTCAGAGTGCCAGCTGGCTCATGCTCTCAGCTGAAGGCTTGACTGGACAGAACGGCTCCAGACCTGAACTCACCCCTGTGACTGAGTAGCTGGGGACCCCTGCTTCTTAGTGGCTCTTGGCTGGAGGCCCTCTTGGATCCTAGACGCCGAGCAGTTACCAGTCATGTGACTTTCTCCATGTCTGGTTTCTGACCTGCACTTTTTCCCCTCTGGGGCCAGGCTGCATGGCATGCAGGATCGTAATTCCCTGTCTAGGGATCCAGCCTGTGCCCCTTGAGCAGAGTCTTAACTGCCGGACCGCCAGGGAGGCCCCTCCATAGCTGGTTTCTAACATGGTTCGTTGCTTCTTTAAGGCCAGCCCAGGACTCTCGCTAAGACAGAATCATGTAATATGATCGTAGGAGTGACAGCCCATCATGTTTGCTATCTTCTATTGGTTAGAACAAGTCATGCATCTTACACTCAAGAGGAAGGGATTTTACAAAGGTATTAGCATCAACAAGTGGGGGTTATTAAGGTCTGCCTGGTATATCAGGTGGCAGAAATGGAGCACTTCTTTATTTTCTGTAAGAATTCTGACTCCTGTTTACCATGTCAGCTCTATATTAGACTAATGCCCTTTTCCTTGCCTGTATTCTCCAGCAAGAGCTGTGGAAAGGTCACTGACTGTGCTCCTGGTGTGGGTTCATAGTGATGAACCTTCAGCCCAGGCTGCTCTCTGTGCCCCCTGAGGCCCCCTGACCAGCTCTGCTGAGAGTTGCTAGCCCCCTTATCTGACAGAGGTGGTTCAGCTTTAGGCTTTTTGCTGCAGGAACTCTGTGTTGGCTAAAAAATAAAGGCTTGAAAATACATTCTCCTCCGTGAGTTTTAGGCTTAATTGTTTTATGTTAATTTTTTTGAAGGTTAGTTGTTATGTTTGTGATCTAATGAAGTACTACCTTGGAATCAATGATAACACGTTGTGTCTTGCAAAGCGTGTTTAGATATATTTAGATGATGGGACCTAACACAGCACATATGTTTTCTTATCACAAATATTAAAAAATTACCTAAAAACTCTGTAGCTTACCCCTCAGTCAGTCAGTCAGTCAGTTCAGTCGCTCAGTCGTGTCCGACTCTCCGCGACCCCATGAATCGCAGCACACCAGGCCTCCCTGCCCATCACCAACTCCCGGAGTTCACTCAAACTCATGTCCATCGAGTCAGTGATGCCATCCAGCCATTGCTCGTCTATTTTATTGCTAGCAAGTGATGCTCTCTTTCTATCAAGACAGACTGCGGTAATAGTGACGAGCATCATGGTGGAGCTGCCTTGTAGCTACACGGGATCACCATGGATAGACACTAAATCTCCTGCACCCTGTCTTTCCCCGCTCTTAGAGTTTCTCAATAGAGTCATCCATAAAACAGCCTTCAGTCCTTGGAAGAGTAGAGGAGGGGCAGATTGTTCTGTTCTCACTGGCTTAAGAAAAGTTTGGGCAAAAACATGACTCAGGACTTCAGGAAGACACTAAATGCACTTAAAATAACTATGTTTTACTTAATTTGACCTACACGTTCACCGAAATACAGTGTGCATTTTATTAAATATTGTTAACCAGCATCTTAAGAAAAACATAAGGATAGGGTTGCATTTGGCATTAGAGAAAGAGAAACCAATACTGCTGTCTTGCATTCAGCTCTAAAAAACAGGTTCATCACCTGATAGATTCTACTAATTATAAAACTGAAGTTTAGAAAGAAAAGAAAAACACAAAGTAGTGATTTAACAAAATTAATCTATCATTTTTACAATGAATATATATAGTTTCAATAATAAGAACAATTAAATGTTATTAATAAATTAACCTATCAAAATACATGTGCAAGCTATTTAGAAGTTGGAAAAAAGTCATTTTTTGAGGTATTACGAAGTAAAATTTCACTGGGGATGAATACTGGAATGTTTTTCTCAGAGCTCAAGAGAATCATAAATCCATGGAAACTGAGGAGTCTCAATTTGCTTTGGTGAAAAAGAACTGTGGGAAGCTTAGCCCAGGGGTATGAATCTGCATTTATAAAAGCCATAAAAATTTCACTGTTTTTAATCATCTCACCTTTCTGTGGATTTCACTGTGAGTGAACTCTGTACCCATGAAAAGCCTATGATACATAGTTACCCAACAAGATGGTCAGGATTCAACTCTTCTAATAAATCAATAAGTGTTTTTAAAATATTTATCAAGCACTGTCAATATCTTGGATGCCGTATAGAAAGCAGGTGGATTTCCCACGGCCTCGTAATTCAAGGCACCACGGCGTCCATCCCACCACTGGTCGTCAGAGTGCAGGGTGTATGTATCTGCACATTCTCTTTAGAGGAATGTTGACTTTAATTTTGGAAGGTTTTGTAGGCTTGATGCAGACTTTATAGGTAAAAAAATTCTTACAGCCTTCTTAAGGTTGAGATTTCCTGTGCACATGCTGGGGCTGCTTCGTAAGCCAGTGTCTGTTTGTGAGAGAGGAGGTTATTGACAAGCAGGTCAATGGCTGCTCCACATGGGGACCCACGTTGAGAAGGTACCATGTCCGCAACAGCAGACCTATAGCAGTGGTTCTCCAATTGAAGCTTCTATCAGAATCACTTGGAGGCCTTGTTAAAACAGATTGCTTCCCCACCCCTAGTTTCTGATTAAGTAGATCTGGCTGTGGGGTGTGAGATTTGGCATTTCTAATGACATCTTAGATGATGTGCAGCTGTTCTGAGAACCACATTTTGAGAAGCAGTGACCTGGAGGGTCATCCTAAAGAAACCAGTCCACCCTAAAGGAAATCAGTCCTGAATATTCATCGGAAGGACTGATGCTGAAGCTGAAACTCCAATACTTTGGCCACCTGATGCGAAGAGCTGACTCCTTGGAAAAGACCCTGATGCTGGGAAAGGTTGAAGGCAGGAGGAGAAGGGGACGACAGAGGATGAGATGGTTGAATGGCATCATCAACTCGATGGACATGAGTTTGAACAAACTCCGGGAGACGGTGATGGACAGGGAGGCCTGGCATGCTGCAGTCCATGGGGTCATGAAGAGTCGGACACGACTGAGTGACTGAGCTTACTGACTGCCTGACCTGGAGGGTCAGACCATTAGCTGGTTTGGTTAGGAGCTGGCTGCTTACAGGGAGAGCATGAGGAGAGGCAAGCTGTAAGGAAGACCTGAAATGAGAGTGAGGACCCTGAGACTCGATACGAGATGCGTTCCTGGGGAGCCCACAGCTGACAGTGATCTTGGGAGCAGTCACTCCCTCCCCTTACCTGCTGGCAAGAAACAAGGAATTGCTCATGTGGGGAGACAGTTCTCATTGTGATTAGGGCCACGGGATTTGGGGTCAGCTGAGAACCGAGTCTGAGTTCCTGCTCCACCTCATAGCGCCAGAGTAAGCCATTTAACCTCTTTAAAGACAGAGTCGCTTCTCAAGAGCAGCAGTGTGGTAGTCATCCGTCCTTCCAAAGCAGAAGGAACCCCAGTGAATGTAACTTCTGCTTGTCCTCCCTCTGCCCAGCCCTGGAACCAGGGCAGGGTTCACATAACCTGGCTTGGCCCCATGGCAGGCAAGACTCCCTCCAACCACTTTACGTTTTCAGCTTCATTGTTGTTGTTTAGTTGCTCAGTGTTGTCCAACTCTTTTGCGATACCACCGACTGTAGCCTGCCAGGCTTCTATGTCCGTGGGATTTCCCAGGCAAGAATACTGGAGTGGGTTGCCATTTCCTCCTCCAGAGGATCTTCCCAAATTAGGGATCAAACCTGTATCTCCTGCATTGGCAGGTAGATTCTTTACCACTTGAGAAGCCACCCTGGTAAAGAATTTGCCTGCTAGTGCAGGTGATGCAGGAGGCTCGGGTTCGATCCCTGGGAGGGAAAGATCCCCTGGAACAGAAAATGGCAACCCACTCCAATATTCTTGCCTGGAAAATTGCATGGACAGAGGAGCCTGGCGGGCTACAGTCTAGGGGGTCGTAAGGAGTCAGACACTACTGAAATACACACTCACAAGGGGAAAGCTTTTCAGCTGGGGCTCTTTAAAAAGAAACAGATTAATAAGAGACAATTGACTAACGTGCAGTGTGTGTCCATTATAAAGAGTAACTCAGATGATGGCTTAGAATTCTGGCTTATATAGCATCTTCCAGAGAAGGCAATGGCAAGCCACTCCAGTACTATTGCCTAGAAAATCCCATGGATGGAGGAGCCTGGTAGTCTGTGGGGTCGCTAAGGGTCGGATACGACTGAGCGACTTCACTTTCACTTTTCACTTTCACACATTGGAGAAGGAAATGGCACCCCACTCCAGTGTTCTTGCCTGGAGAATCCCAGGGACGGGGGAGCCTGGTGGGCTTCCGTCTATGGGGTCACTCAGAGTCGGACACGATTGAAGTGACTTAGCAGCAGCATAGTGTCTTCAGCGAAGAACAGTACATTTGTGGAGAAGTGATAAGATAGAGGAAAGTGATTTTAGGCTTCCAAGGACTGCAAACTGGGAAGGTAAATATCTGGGAGGGAACTAATGGGTAAGGTTTATGCACAGGTTCCTCTGGTGGGGTCTCTGGGCTGGTAAGTTAAAGCAGAATTTATATCCTGCTTTTAGGCAGAAAAGGGGGGAGGATAGAGTGAGTGTTTCTTGCATTTGCTGTTGCCCAATTGCCTTCAGCTTGAAATTATTTTTTATATCAAAGAGGTATATTCTGGGACGACATATCCTGGTTTCCTTCAGCCATATAAATGTTCTGCTAAGAGTGAGGGGCGAGAACCAGTGGGGGAAACAAAAATGAAGGGATGGTTAGAATTTGTTGGTGGTCACAGGCCCATCGGTGCCACCTGCAGTGGTGGCAGCATTCAGGGGTGAAGGCGCCATATCTACAGCCAGAATTGCTCAGTGCCTTCACCTCTGCCAGGACTTTGCCCACATGTCAACTTCAGGTGACGTCTTCCCAAAACTATTCTTATTTAAAGGAGCAGCCCACCTATCCCAGAACTCCCTCTCCCCATCCCAGCTTCAGTTTTTATTTCAGCATCATCTACCGTCTTTTTTTGTCTGCCTCTCCCGTTAGAGGTTGAGTTTCATGAAGGAAGACAATTTGGCTCTTGTTCGCTGTTGTATCCCAATGCCCAGAATAATATCTGACACATCAGTTCAGTTCAGTCGCTCAGTCGTGTCCAACTCTCCGCGACCCCATGAATCACAGCACCAGGCCTCCCTGTCCATCACCAACTCCCGGAGTTCACTCAAACTCATGTCCACAGAGTCGGTGATGCCATCCAGCCATCTCATTCTCTGTCGTCCCCTTCTCCTCCCACCCCCAATGCCTCCCAGCATCAGAGTCTTCTCCAGTGAGTCAACTCATTGCATGAGGTGGCCAAAGTATTGGAGTTTCAGCTTTAGCATCAGTCCTTCCAATGAACACCCAGGATTGATCTCCTTTAGAATGGACTGGTCGGATCTCCTTGTAGTCCAAGGGACTCTCAAGAGTCTTCTCCAGCACCACAGTTCAAAAGCATCAATTCTTCGGCACTCAGCTTTCTTCACAGTCCAACTCTCACATCCATACATGACCACTGGAAAAACCATAGCCTTGACTAGATGGACCTTGGTTGGCAAAGTAATGTCTCTGCTTTTTAATATGCTATCTAAGTTGGTCATAACTTTCCTTCCAAGGAGTAAGCATCTTTTAATTTCATGGCTGCAATCAGCATCTGCAGTGATTTTGGAGGCCAAATAGTAGTGCTTGATAAGTATTTATTGAATGAATGAACACTGTAAGCTTGTGATATTCTCCAGCAGATTCACTCTTTGCCTAAGAGAGCTAAAATTTATTTGTTGCTTGTAGCTATTGACCCTGACCAATACAGACAGCTGTTATTATGAAATTTTTGGTAGTTTTCAGTTACTTTAAAAATCTTTCCATTCTACTTTCATGTAGAAAAAGTGTCAGCCAAGAATGTTTGTTATTAACCAGGATTTGGTGAGATGTAAACGGTAACCCACTCCAGTATTCTTGCCTGGAGAATCCCATGGACGGAGAAGTCTGGTAGGCTACAGTCCACGGGGTCGCAAAGAGTCAGACATGACTGAGCGACGGAACAGAACAGAACGGAAATGTGAAATAGCTTCGTTTCTTATCTCCTTTTTTTCTTTTTACTGTCAATCATGTGCTGCCAACTCTTTTCCATCTCAACAGTGTCTTGGGCAGATTTCACTGCTTCCTGGACACTTTTGGGCATAAAAGTCCAGGCCAGCTTAATTTAATCAGGCTAAAACCTCAGCCTCATCCCCAGTAGAGAACTCTCCTCTGCCAGGTTTGGCTTGGGTCCCCCAAGACCTGTGTTGAGGAGGGGACTGCACTGGTGGGAGCCCGGCTTGCTCCTTGTTTCCTTCTGTGCCCACCTTCCTTCCCTCTCCTGGGGCTCCTCTTTCTTTTAGGTTTGGGAGGAAGAATGGAGGAAGGGGCACGGGTCTCCTGTTTGAGTACGCTGTTTCATCCTTGGCTGGCCATGTCCTCTGTATGGCTGTTATCAAATGACAATGCTTTTATTGCCCAGTAGGCTGCCCTTTGCCCACACAGCTCGAGTCTGCCTGGCTCCCACGGTGTCCATTTGACTCAGAGGAGGCACACCTAAGGTGGGGGGCGGGCCACTCCATCGCCACCCCTTTCTTTGGCCATCATCTTCCCACAGCTAATTCCTTGTATTCTTTGCTGAAAAGGTCGCAGAGGCAGATCAAGAAGTCCATGAATATGTGGTGTCCAGCTGGGGAATGGATGTTCGGTGTTCTTTGTAGCTACTGCTAATTTCTTGAATCCCATACCACTCGGCTCTGGGGCAGGAGAATAGCCTTGTCCTCAGAGCAGAGTGGAGCAGCCATGGGACTTTCACCTTATGCCAGGATTTATTTTTTCATGTTTTAAAGATGGGGAACACATGTACACCCAGGGCGGATTCATGTCAATGCATGGCAAAACCAACCAATATAATATTGTAAAGTAATGAGGAGAAGGGGACGACCGAGAATGAGATGGCTGGATGGCATCACCGACTCTGTGGACATGAGTTCGAGTGAACTCCAGGAGTTGGTGATGGACAGGGAGGCCTGGCGTGCTGTGATTCATGGGGTGGCGGAGAGTCGGACACGACTGAGCGACTGAACTGAACTGAATTAGCCTCCAAAAAAAAAATTAAAAAAAAATAAAGTCCTTGTTTGGCTACGTATTTGTGTGTGTGTATTTTCATTGGGGTGACATTCGTTTATAATATTATACAAATTTCAGTTGAACAATATTGTATTTTGGGCTCTTTTACACCACAGTGTGCTCATGACCAAAAGTTTAGTTTTCATTCAGTAACATAGAGCTGACCCCCTTTACTCTCTCTTCCTCCATCTACCCGCCTTCTTATCAGCTAACCACTACTGTTTTCTGTATCTATGTGTTTATTTTGTTAATGATTATTTTTTATATTTCACAAATCGGTGAAATCATACAGTATTTGTCTTTTCCATCTGGCTTATTTCACTTAGCATAATACCCCCAAGGTCCATCCATAACAAATGGGAAGCTTTCATCTTTTTAAACTTGTGCCTTTTTTTTTTTTTTAGGCCTCAGTAACGCTGAAAGTCCAATACTTTGGCCACCTCATGTGACGAGTTGACTCACTGGAAAAGACTGATGCTCGGAAGGATTGGGGGCAGGAGGAGAAGGGGACGATAGAGAATGAGATGGCTGGATGGCATTACCGACTCTGTGGACATGAGTTTGAGTGAACTCTGGGAGTTGGTGATGGACAGGGAGGCCTGGCGTGCTGTGATTCATGGGGTTGCAAAGAGTCGGACACGACTGAGCAACTGAACTGAACTGAAGTGATTCATCTTGCAGGATCTTGGTTCTCTGATTGAAGCTGGACCCCTGATAGTGGAAGTGTGGAGTCCTAACCACTGGCCTGCCAAGGAATTCCTGATGCTAGTATTGCTTAATATGAGCACTAATGCTAATTTGGATGGGAAAATTCTTTGCTGTGCAGGGCTCTCCCTTAAATTGCATTGATCTTTAACATTCTTGGATCCTGCCCATTAAATGCCAGTAACATTCCCCAAAATGCCTCCTCACATTTTCAGCCTCTACTTGGTTGGAGAACCACTGTCAGGCCAACAGCTCAGTAACCCACAGGATTTCTAGAATTTACAATCTGTTACTTATGCAGGCTGGTGGGAGCAGTGGGTGGCAGCTGCATGGCTGTTAGTTCTGTAGAAGCATGCCTGGCAGTTTGCTTTAGAACGTGGGGGTTCTTAGTACCTATGATCCTCAGCTATGGGCTTTAGTTGATATTCTAAGAGGAGAGAGAGCCTTTTAATATCATTTTACAGGCAGCTAGCAGCATGTCTCCAGATCACAGTGTAAGATGTGTTTTATCTAGTATTTCTTTTATATCACTGGTCTCCTCCTGATATGTACATTCCAGTCAATCTCAGTCAGAAAAGCTGCCCCTTTCCTATCTCCTTCTTCTGAATTCTTCTGGAGTACTCTCATTCTTTGGCACAGTATAGTTCCTACTCATCTTCTTTAAATGTAAATCTTATCAGAATCCTAGCAAATTATTTCTGATATGTGTAATTAGGGATGTAAAAAGTATAAGCTAATGGTTTATATTTGGTTGAAACATGGAATGGCCATTCTTGTAGGTTAAAAATGATTGAATATGAGCATTTTGTGTAATTCAGTCTAATTATGGTAGTAAACTTCATACCCAGTTTGAATGCAACTATAAGGCTTATCATAAAGCAGTGGTGACTGTGACAGCAATTGAGACATTGTGTTACTTACAGGAGAGACGGACTCAGATTTTATCCCTGTTTACTGTGAGTCAGTAGTATCTGAAGAGCACGGGAATAGAAAGGGAGCAAGTCCCTTAGGTTCATGTCATGTTCTGCAGGTACAGAGTGTTTTCACGTGTGTGATCTCATTTGCTCAAGTCTGTTCTCTAGTGGCATCACCAACTCGATGGATGTGAGTTTGAGCAAGGTCTGGAAGTTGGAGCAGGAAGTTGGAGATGGAGCAGGAAGCCTGGTGTGCTGCAGTCCATGGGGTTGCAGAGTCGGACATGACTGAGCAACTGAACCGGACTGATTTTCTAATTAGGCTAAATACTTAAAATGTTCAAATAATGAGGAAATACCTTGTTATGATAGTAGCATTGCATACTTTGGTTTCAGGGATATTATTATATATAGTTTTTATGACTTTTGACATAGGTCATCAAAATGGAGTTGAAATATTGGTGTTGATTTGAGAAAAAAAAGAATCTTTTGTGGGTAACAATAAAAGAGAGAAATTAGTAAATAAATAATTAAGAATCCTCAGACTTATTTTTCAGCATCTACAAATAAGGAGATCTCCCTCATTATTCTTGTAGTGCTAACCAATGGAATTCCATTGACATGGATTTTTCAAGGAAGATCAGGCTCATTCATACTGTGAATGAGAACTTTGTGTCCACGTATATGACTGTGAAGGATGCGCCCTAGTGAGCAGAGCCCTTGGAAGCTGAATGCTGTGTGATATGTACATGGTGATTGTTCAGCTCTCTCTTTCTTCTTGCACAGAGGAAGGCGTGAGAATCCCGGTCTGTGTCCTTAATGCTCCTCACCCTGGAAGAATCCACGGTGTCACATGGATCGGTTTGCTTTGAATCCCATCTGTTTAATTGCGATAATCATTTTTGCTGACCCCCTTCCTGAGCCTCCTTCTTGAGGAGCAGTTTCGGATCTCTGCAACTCTGCCTCAACCTCAGTCTGCTCTGGCATCTCAATCCTAGATGTTTTGGGGGTTATTTAGATAACCCCTAAACGTCCTAGAAAATGCTGGGGGAAAGAGGTCAAGAGCTGTTGGGCTGGTCTCAGCCAGAGACTTATGTTTACAGAAGTCACGACTTAAATGAAAGCATTACATTTAATTATAATCCCTTTGGCATGCCTCTGTCTCTTGGATGGGATAATTAATGTGTTTGGCACAGAACAAGCAGTTAATAACTGTTGGTTTTTATCTGTCTGTCTTTAACTAATAACCTTTGACCTACAAAGATGGTTTAGAAAAATATTAGGTAACTCAGTTTTAGCCATTATGATGTTGTAATGACTTGTGCTGACCTAATGTCCTTTCTTTATTTGGTGGCTCAGATAGTATAGCCAAAATATAAATGTGAGCACTTGCTAAACCAAGGCTAATACCTCCAGTGACAAGACTGCTGTCAAGGTGCTTAGATGGAAGTGACTTTTACAGCTGTAGCTTAACTCAGATTCACTTTCATAATACAGGCCACATCACATTATCTCAATATTAGAGGCAAGGATGCATCTTGATGAAGCTCCTGCTGCTGCTGCTAAGTTGCTTCAGTCCTGTCCGACTCTGTGCAACCCCATAGATGGCAGCCCACTAGACTCCCCCGTCCCTGGGATTCTCCAGGCAAGAACACAGAAGTGGGTTGCCATTTCCTTCTCCAATGTGTGAAAGTGAAAAGTGAAAGTGAAGTCGCTCAGTTGTGTCCAACTCTTAGCGACTCCATGGACTGCAGCCCACCAGGCTTCTCTCTCCATGGGATTTTTGAGGCAAGAGTACCAGTTCTCAAAGGTTTGCTGCTTCTCAAAGCTGTTTTCTCGGTTTCACTGCTGCTGCAGTTGTTACTGTTTACCTGGACTTTTTTTTATAATTAATTAATTTATTTTAATTGGAGGCTAATTACTTTACAATGTAGTGGTTTCTGCCATACATTGACGTGAATCAGTCATGGGTGCACATGTGTCCCCCATCTTGAAGCCCCCTCCCACCTCCCTCCCCATCCCAACCCTCAGGTTTGTCCCAGCGCACCAGCTGTTTCACGCATCGAACCTGGACTGGCCATCTATTTCACATATGGTAATATACATGTTTCATTGCTATTCTCTCAAATCATCTCAAATCAAATCATCCCACCCTCACCTTCTCCCACCTGGACTTATTGAAGACATTCTTCTGAAACCCAAGAAATAACTTTTGCATGACTGCATGTAGTCAGGATGGTTGTAATGGTAAGAAAGTTTTTTGCTTTGAACCAGTTTCCTTCAACAACAAACTGTTCTGTTGCCCCCTCGGAATGATGAAACTTCTTCATAAGTGGTATATTAAACATAGAATGTTTTAGCAACATCAACTATGATACTGTAACCTCAAGGCAGACATGATGATTTCTGATCCACAACTCTGGGGAAGAGCCTTGTCAAAATTTATAGCAGAATTTTAGGTTAAGGTTTTTTAAAAAAATATTTTTAAGTCCCTGCCAAGTCGAGTGGGTCCCTGGTAAATGTTTGCTGAATTAATGTGGGGGTGAATTGTGGAAAGCATCATTGTATGTTAATTGATATTCCATATTTGAAATTGTCTATACTGGATGTGAGAGTTGGACTGTGAAGAAAGCAGATTGCCAAAGAATTGATTCTTTTGAACTGTGGTGCTGGAGAAGACTCTTGAGAGTCCCTTGGACTGCAAGGAGATCCAACCAGTCCATTCGAAAGAGATCAGTCCTGGGTGTTCATTGGAAGGACTGATGCTAAAGCTGAAACTCTAATACTTTGGCCACCTGATGCTAAGAGTTGGCTCACTGGAAAAGACTCTGATGCTGGGAGGGATTGGGGGCAGGAGGAGAAGGGGACGACAGAGAATGAGACGGCTGGATGGCATCACCAACTCGAAGGAGGTGGGTTTGAGTGAACTGTGGGAGTTGGTGATGGACAGGGAGGCCTGGCGTGCTGTGATTCATAGGGTCTCAAAGAGTTGGACACAACTGAGAGACTGAACTGAACTGAACTGATACTAGACCCTTATCCAGTTTCTGGATGTTGCCTGAACTTTCTTGTCTGCTCTGCCTTTGGTCACTCCATTTCCTCCATCTTGATTGCCCTTTCCATCTCTACCAAAATTCTACCCATCCGTCAGCCTGCATCAAATGCTGTTGTTTCCCTGAAGCCTTCTTGGCTTTTTCTATCACCCCAGATGAAAATATTAGTAACTATCTCGAATGGTTGTCATAGTACATTTGCTTCTTTCTTTGTCCTCAGCACTTTTCTTGTGTAACAGTAAAATATATACATACATATAAAGTCTTTCATTTTAGAACTTAAGTTCTCTAAGAACAGCCCGTGTTGTGTTTGTCTTTCCCTCTCACACACACACACACTTTAGCATAATGTCATGTATGTTAGTTTCTTAATCTTTTGTTGTTGTTAAATTAATAAAATTTACAGGGGATTAACTTTTCTTTCTATATTGTAATACCTATAACTTCCCCATCCTTCGTAGAAATTTTTGACAAAAATGCTGATAAGTTGAAAAAGCATTAAGACTTGATTATCACTGAAAATTTTAAGTCACTGGTAGAAATGTAAATGAAGAACAATGGACCAGGCTCTGGGAAAGCTAGATTTTTAAAAGACATTGAGCAGATAAACTTGTTTTGATTGGTTGGGTGGGGATGAACAAAATCACTGTAAGAACCATTGATATTTAGTCTAAAAACCTAGGCAGATAACACAGCCTTTTTCTTTTGTCAAGAGTGAAATGTTTATTAATATTGTTTTCTAGTTTAGAATTCAGCACGTGGTTGTCAAGAAGTCTCCAGATCATTTATTTAACTCACAAACTCAAAGCAGCAGCAACAGAAACAACACTAGAATATGATTTCTAGTTTAGGTAATAGAAGGAACAAAAAATAATGAACATGGGCTTGGCCTGGAGTGGGGGTGGAACTGGAGCCTCCGAAGCTGAAGCAAAGTTGTGGAAGGCTGCAGCTCTTTCTGTTTTACTGTTATTCCAGGCAGGTGGCTGTTTGGGCTGATTATTTATAGATAAATCGCAGTGTGATAACCAATTTCCTGAGTGGATCCTCAGGCAGTGAGGCTGGGATGAAATAGGCATGACACTGCAGATTTCCTCGAGCCATGGGAAGGAATTGCAGGGCAGTTATGCAGTATTACCTCCACCCCCTCCTGGTTTTCCCTTTTGATACCATTTTCCCAGAGGGGCTTGCAAAACATTTATTCATTTTAAAAGGTGTTATGGTAAATTCCCTAGTGGAAGCTTCCTTTCTGGCAGAGACAAGTATTATGCTCTGCAGAAATCTGGGTTACTGACTTGGAAACCAAATAATTGAGGATGAATGAATGGACAAGAAGCTGCACATAAAGGGAATCCCTTCTGACTGCATCTTTCATGCTGCAGGACAGTAGAATGCAGGCGAGGCCGCCCGTGGGTTTGGGTTGCCAGGTAACCAGAGTATCCACAGATTTCCATTTTTACTTTATTTCTGATTCAGGAAAGCTGTGGTTCTTTATGCAGAAGGTTAAAGAACCGCCCCCACCCTCCAAACACAGATACCCACCTCCTTGTTAAGGTTGAACCAATCACATTCACCTCCTGGAGGCTAATATGTTTCACCGGACACTATTGTTCTTAAAATCTAAGCTGTATGAAAATCAGAGTTTGGTAATGTCAGAGGTAACAGAGTTCCTGCTTGGTATTCAGGCAGCCAGAGGGAAACCCCGTGCTTTCTGGAGGGGGAAAAGAGGAGTAAGGGTGTGGAGGGACAGGGATTAATCCGAGCCATAGTGGATTAATCCTGCATTTTCGGCAATTCAAGCTCTTCTGCCCGCTTGCTGTGAATTTTCCTTGAAAACACCACAAACTTACTAGGTAAATTGTCCCCAGTTGCTTGATTTTATTTCCTTTAAAAATCTATTCTTTAGCCATCCTTTCCTAAAAGAAGAACCAGCTTTTATAATGGGTAATTTAGCAATGTGGTAAAACCAAAAAGGACTGAGTTCTCACTCTTTTATAGAGAAGGAATATGGGGATTAAAAGCTTAAAGTCTTAGGTTAAGCAGTTTTCTTCCCATTTTGTGGAGGAGTAGCCAAACTGAAGAAGAAGAAGAATCAGAGAAGGCACTGGCAAGCCGCTCCAGTACTCTTGCCTGGAAAACCCCATGGATGGAGGAGCCTGGCAGGCTGCAGTCCGTGGGGTCGCTAAGGGTCGGACACGACTGAGCGACTTCACTTTCACTTTTCACTTTCACACATTGGAGAAGGAAATGGCAACCCACTCCATGTTCTTGTTTGGAGAATCCCAGGGACGGGGGAGCCTTGTGGGCTTCCGTCTATGGGGTCACACAGAGTCGGACACGACTGAAGTGACTTAGCAGTAGCATCCAAACTGAATGGTTTTTGAAATTTTATGGAGCAAAGGCTAAATAAGCTTGCAGCCCAACATGTGATTAAAAGTGAGCTCTTTGTATAGTTTCTATGCCTTTGGCTTGTATGTGGCTGGGTGTGTGGGTGGGTATG
Organism: Moschus berezovskii; assembly: GCF_049115385.1. NCBI lineage: Eukaryota > Metazoa > Chordata > Mammalia > Artiodactyla > Moschidae > Moschus > Moschus berezovskii. The sequence goes on along the minus strand of NC_142468.1, from coordinate 108,927,923 downwards.
TGTGAGGGTAGTATGTACAATTGAGGTTCTGGTGTGTGTTAAGTGGCATAATCTCTCTCTCAGAATACTTGACAGGAGGCTCACAGTCGCACCCTGCTCTGAGCATGGCATTCAGCGTAAAGCCCAGCTGTGGCAGCTGACACTAGTATTCCCCTGTAAGTAGACAGTGCTCTAGGACAGCAGTCCCCAAATTTTTTGGCACCAGGGACTGGTTTCATGGAAGACAATTTTTCCACCAACTGGGTCTGGGGACCTGGCTTTGGGATGATTCTAGGTTCACTACATTTATTGTGTACTTTGTTATTATTACAGCAGCTCCACCTCAGATCATCAGGCTTTAGATCCTAGAGGCGGGGGACACTGCTCTAGGAAACATTCCAGAGAGAAGTTTCTCCAGCTCTACTTGTTGAGAATAAGTCGAGCTGGGAAGACAGATCTTCAGTCTACTCTCTTTTAATGCTTACTGCCTGGGAAGTTTGTCCTTTAAAATCTCAGTCATTTTTCCAAACTCTGATGGGATGAAGGCCAAAGCAAAATGAGCCTTGTTCTGACTAGCTGCCTTTAGCACTTTGGATAATTAACTGTTGCTGGATCAGTGAGATCATTTTCTGTTAGGAAAAAACATGACGTTTAGAAGATTCGACTAAGATAAGCAGAGCACAATAGCTTAATGTTTAGTGGAATTCTTCAAGTCTCTTATAACCATTTGTAAAATTCATCTTGGTTGAATTAGCAAAGCTTGCTAACAGACAATAAATGACACCAGTGACTGAGCGTTTTGAGATGCTTTTAGCCCTTGGTCCTTTAATGTTTGGGATGCTTCTTGGGTTAGTTATAAATTACAAATGGGGGAGGGGCTGTAATTTCATGGTTTTAATGTGGGACAAATAACAGTATATTACAAAATATTATTTGTCCCTCAGCATTTCTATAGAGATGAAGTCTGACTAAGATGAGGATCAAGAGTCATGTAGATGGGAAAAAGACATCACAAAAAAGTAAAACATGTCCTGAATGGTCCTCCAGGCTGGCTACATCAATCGCTTAGTCCTCTAGGTAAAGGGGGTGATGAGTGATAACTGTGCCTACTTGTATTTGTTTACATATATCTGTATGTATGTGTTTATACTTGTGGGCACAAATATGAATCTGTACGCATGTACAAATCTCATTTTTATTGTGAGTGGACCCCACCACCTTCTCCTCTACTCTTTTTCAAGGCTTTAGTTCAGTTCAGTCGCTCAGTCATGTCTGACTCTTTGCGACCCCATGAACTGCAGTACGCCAGGACTCCCTGTCCATCACCAACTCCCGGAGTCCACCCAAACTCTTGTCCCTTGAGTCGGTGATCCATCCAACCATCTCACCCTCTGTCGTCCCCTTCTCCTCCTGCCATCAATCTTTCCCAACATCAGGGTCTTTTCAAGGCTTGAATTTCATTAAAACCTGGGAACTGGAGTCCCCCAAGTTGGTCCTGCTATAGTCATGTATATCTTGTGGAGTGGCCAGGTCAGCCGGCATATATGCTTCTAAGCATCTAGTGTGTCCTCAGTGTGGTTTATTGGGACGTGAGAGACAAGGTGGGGGTAGGGAGCAGAGACTCACGGGAGTCAAAGGATGGCTTCTTCTGACTGGAAGTGGACAGGCTGCCTTAGAGGGAGTTGAAATGCCAGAATCAGAGTGTGCAGATCCAGAGGCTAGAAAGTGGCTTCTATGCAGAATGACTCCACTGGCTCACTTTGGAGTTTCTCAGAACTCCCCCGCTAGACACACAGGAAAGGCTGTTTAGAAAAATGAAGAGATTTTCCTCTTCTGTTCCTCCAGCATCTCACAGTCATCTTGATGGCCACACTACACTTGCTGTACTGCCTGACATTCTTCTTGCTAACAGAAAAAGAAAGAGTGAATAACGTTCATTCAAGGGTGGGTACCTTGTCAGTTCAATTCAAAGTGTCCCCTCCCCCTCTGGGGCTCAAATCAGCAGAGGAATGGTTTTATTTAGAGATTATTCATAATTCCTGAGAATCTGAATGTACAGTTTCACAGCATGTAGATGTTGTATGCAGGCTGTCAGATCCGGCTATACTGTGTTCTCAAGGATGCTTTCAAGGTTGTACCTGTCTCTTCTGCCAGTAATAGGATTTATATCGCAGGATTTTTTTGACTTATTTATACGTATTATGTTGTTTATGCGAAGCTGCAAAAATGCTGTTTACTCTGTAGTGATTTATAATTTCTTGCCGCCTTTTAGAAGCAGTCTCTGGTTTTGATTTCATGTGACACTTATTATTTAAGAATAAAATCACCAAGAGGAAACAAAGATATTTGCAGTATTTTTCTTTGGCTCGCCTTCATGTCTGGTCTCCTCAGCAAGCTCTTGGTTCAGCGTGTATGCCTTGGGTAGAGATGGATGCTGAAGAAAAGTGATAATTGAAGGCCCAGTGACTTGGATGATGTCAGAGAGCTCTTTCCTCATAGAAAAAAATATTTCTCAACCTGAAAACTTTCAGAAGTCCTTTAAACTATGCTGTATATTTCCTAAGAAACTATGTCCCATGTGTGCATAAAAGTGGGGAAGAAACAGTGAGGCAAATGAAGCACGGGTCCCTTCTCACCATGAGCACACAGGGAGCCCTTGGGGGGTGATTCCACGTGTGCTTTTTCACAGGTGCAAGTGGGTCAGATCCCTCAGGGATGATCAGGAAGAGGGGGTCTGGGGAAGAGCTGGAGAACTATGTTCTAGGGAGCATAGTATTTCTCAGAAATCACAAAATCTGTGTCAGAAATTATCATCTTGAGAACTGTTTATAAGGTAGAGAAGAGTATTTCAAGCTTCATTTAAAACTGTGGAAACAAATATAAACAATCTGAATACCATGTCAACTGGAGTAAAAAAAATTCATTTTCTTATAAATTTACCTTAAGTTTAGGATGAGAGCACGTGCTTTAGGGTCTTCAGCAGCTGAATGGGGCTTTTCAGGTTGTTAAAAGTAGAAAGAAATATGGTGCATCTCTTTGTAGTTAAAGGTACAGAGTCAATTTTGCAAGAGCAGTTGGTCAGTGGTTACCTCTTTAATTAGCTTTTCCCATGGATCCTTAATCTTTCTTCTGCTACTTCCTTCAAAAGCAATGACTCTGGGTGTTGGAGGAGAACATATGAAAGGGACCTTTTTATTTTTATACTTTAAGCTTAGAGAAGGAAGGTGTTGATTTTTTAATAAAAATCATGTATTTAATCACTAAATTTTGCAGTCTCATGACTGTACTATCTAGAGATTTTTTCAGTCTTGACTGGAGTACACGCAACGATTAGGAGGTATTCCTAGGTTAATTAGAAGCTGCTCCTCTTAATGATTCAAAAGTGTTGGGGAGAGAGAATTGCTAGAGAAGGGAGAGTTCAGGGAGAGGATCTGTCTCTAACAGCTGCTCTCCCATGAAGGTCGTGCTATTGTAGCAAGATGTGTCTGTGCTCTTGTTAGGCATGCTCATTATGCCTGCTTTGTATGAGCTGTGCTGCGTGAACGGCAACGGATTAAGATAATTTTCGCTCATTGACTAAATTGAAGCTAGAATACTAAACCAGCTTTGACCCTGACATTACTGGTGACTTAGTTCCCTTGGTGTTCAGCCCTGGCCAGTGCTCATTCTGCTTCTTAGACTGATGTCTCCTGGTGCCCTTTGCTGGGCTGTGTGACTGGGTCTGCATGCCCTCTGCATGATTTAGCACCACTTACATCCTGATGGCTTGAAACCACTTTCCCAGCCCAGACCTTCCTCTGGACCTGCTGATCCATGAATATGACTGATCCCTCATCCACCTCTCAGATTCAGTGTTCAGATCTGCTCTCATTTCAGTAGAAATAAGTGTTTCAACTTTGGTTTCTCTCCCTTCCACATCCATCAGACCCATGCAGTCGTCACCTCCTATAGATTTTGAATCCACATCTCTTTCAGACATGTTCTGCCTCTTCAGTTCTGCCAATGCTACTGTCCATCCCTTGTCCTTCTGACCCAAGCTGCTTGGAAGGCTGCGACCCCCGGCCAACCAGTAAGGCCCCCAGAGCATGACTGTTCCTCTGGCCCCTTTCTTCGCTTTCCTCCATACAGTGAAAGCAACTAGTACACACAGCCTGGCCTTGAGGATGTGGTTTACTGTCTGTGAACTGGCTTGGAGCCCTCTGGAGAGGCAGCAGAGCCCCAGGGCCCTGGGACGCGTCTCACACGTTGGCAGTTCCAATCTGGGGCTTTCCTCTGGGCGGGTCAACAGTTGCCTGCCTGCCTATGAGGTTCTCCCTGCAACAGTTGTGCTTCGTATTTCATCAAGGCCACGGCTTTTTCCTTCTTTAGCACCTATACAGCTGTTCCCTGGAGTAGCCTTTGATAGTCCACAGGGCCAGCTAACGTCCTTCCAAATGGTTTGCTTCTGTGACCGAAGGGTAAAAAGTGGGTGCCTCCTCCTTGCTCCTCCAGTGTTGGCTGCGGTTGACCAGCCTCTTCTCCTTCTGTGTCCTTCGTCCTTTCTCTCCCTTTTCCCTCTCCCTCTTCCTTCTTCCTTGGCTCCACGCCCTTCCTCCTTCTCCTGTTGATACTGTTGCCTCTTCCCCTTCCCCTCCCCCTCGCTGCCTGCCCTCTCCTCCTCACTTACACTCCATACACTTCTGTTTTATGTTTTTGGCACAGGCCCTTTTCGAGGGAGTTTGTGTTTATTCATTTCTGAGATACTTTTAGTTTTTTCTTTTTTTGTGCTTTACTTTGATGTCCATCATTCTCTTACTTACTTTCTTCTGTTGAATACTGTGTACTCCGTAATTTTCTGTTTAATTGGCCTCCACTTTTATCTTCTATTACGATTAACTCATCACTTCAGATCCTGTTCTTCCTGTGCTGTTAATAATTTGTCATCCTGGCTTGAATTTTGCATCCTCCCCCATTTTATAGCAAAAGTCATATTTCTGAATTGCAGACCTGCTTCGGAGGCTCTTTGTGTGGTAGACAAGCGCCTTTATCCCTGGGCCCTCCTGACTCTCGCCAACATTCTTTCTTGAATTGACTTTCTTTGACACTTATGTTTCAGCCATGAAGAATTACCTGTGGATCCTGCAGTTTAACAGCTGGTGTGATCTTTCTGGAGTCCCTGGTGCTCAGGCTTTCCCTGTCTCTGTAAAGCTCTTGGCTGTTCTCCACTCCATCCGTTTGCCTTAAATACACCTACTTAGTTTTCATAAGTTATCTCAAGTATGAGCTCAAGCATCTTTGTCTTAGAGACTTCCCTGCTTTTGCTTCTCCCCAGTAGAATTGACCACTTTCCCTTGTAAGTCCCCACTCTGCCTTCATCTCAAGAGTATTCAGGAGCAACATTGAACTTAATTAAATCTTAATAGAATCTCTTCATGACCCCTACTATGTCCCAGGCTCCATTCTGAGCACTTTCCACAAACCGCTTACCTGGTAACTTATCTCTCTCTTTATATGGACAGGGAATGTCTTAATAATATTTTAAAATTACTAGCTTTCAATAATATGAATAAAAGATGCAATCAGAGGAGAAATGTCAGTTCCTACCACGAATTCTAACTACTTGCATACTCTGTGTACCATCTGCTTTTGTTTCTGAGACCCATCCCTATGGAGCTCACCCTCTCTCACCTTCTCAGGGACTACTTTTTTTTTTTTTTTAAATAATTTTTAGCTTTCTTTTGTGCATCTACTTCAGTAGCAGTAAAGAGTTTTTATTGCCAATTTTCAAATCATAGCTTTGCAAGTGACTAACTGTGTCTTTGTACTTTAGTAACTTTATTTCTAAAATGTTGATATTTTGATAATTGAAAGAGCAATTCCTCTCCATTGCTTCCCTGCAAATAGGTTCGTCAGTACCATCTCACTAGATTGCATAAATGTGTGTTCGATATTTGTCTTTCTCTTTCTGACTTACTTCATTCTCTACAATAGACTCTCGGTTCATCCACCTCCTTGCTGCTAAGTCACTACAGTCGTGTCTGACTCTGTGTGACCCCATAGATGGAAGCCCACCAGACTCCCCCATCCCTGGGATTCTCCAGGCAAGAACACTGGAGTGGGTTGCCATTTCCTTCTCCAATGCATGAAAATGAAAAGTGAAAGTGTAGTCGCTCAGTCGTGTCCGACCCTTAGCGACCCCACGGACTGCAGCCTACCAGGCTACTCCATCCATGGGATTTTCCAGGCAAGAGTACTGGAGTGGCTTGCCAGTGCCTTCTCCCATCCACCTCCTTAGGACTGACTCAAATGCATTCTTTTTTAAGGCTGAGTAACATTCCATTGTATACACGTACCACAACTTCTGTATTCACGCATCTGCTGACGGACATCTAGGCTGCTTCCACAGCTACTGTAACAAGTGCTGCAGTGGACACTGGCGTACATTGCTTCTCTTTCAGTTTTGGTTTCCTCAGAGTGTGGCGATAGAGACGTAGAGAGTGGGCTTGTGGGCCCAAAGTGGGAGGGGCTGCTGCTGCTGCTCAGTTGCTGCAGTCGTGTCTGACTCTGTGCGGCCCCACAGACGGCAGCCCACCAGGCTCCCCTGTCCCTGGGACTCTCTAGGCAAGAACACTGGAGTGGGTTGCCATTTCCTTCAAGGGAGGGAGTGGGTGAAGCAAATTGAGAGTAGCATGGAAACGTGTATGTTACCATATGTGAGATAGATAGCCAGTGGAAATTTGCTGTGTGACACAGGGAGCTCAACCCAGTGCTCTGTGACAGCCTAGAGAGGGTGCAGTGGGAGATGGGAGGGAGGCTCAAGAGGGAAGGGGCATATGTATACCTGTGGCTGATTCACGTTGATACATGGTTATGGCAGAGACCAGCACAAGATTGTAGTATAAAAAATTAACAACAAAAAAGAGCAATACAAGAAAGTATGTGAAACAGTCCCTGATATAATGTAAATGCTGAACGAATGTTATTTATCAGATTATTAAAACTTATTTGCAGCAGCATATGAAATGCCTTTTCATCATGTATTACCAAATATACTGTGGGATGTTGTCCCCATCCAGCTCCTGGCCCATTTTCATCTGTGCTTCCTAACAACTCGCTATAAAGAGTTTCCTATATTTGCTGTCTTGCTCTCATTCTCCTTTTTAACTCATTGAAATGGGGATTTTATCCAAACCATGCCAGTGAAGCAGACCTTATAACATGAATCAAGGTCTCCAGTGATTGACACCATGTCAGTCAATTGTCAGTTCTCTCTTTTTGTCCCAACTGACTTCTTAAGAGCAGTTGACATGGTTGATGATTCCCTCCTTGAAAAAGTTTCTTCTGTAAACTTTAGGCACACAGTGAGCCTGATTCCTGCCACTTTGGGGGCCCCTCTCTTTGTTGCTGGCCCCCCTCCTGTTCTCTCCTCTACAAGATCCCTGAATGTAAGCCTCCTCCAGGGCTCAGTCTTTGGTCCTGTTCTTTTATCTGTATTCTCTTTTGTATTCTCTCTGTGTTCTCATCTGACCTGGTTCCATAGCTTCAGTTCAGTTCAGTTGCTCAGTCGTGTCTGACTGTTTGCAATCCCATGGACTGCAGCACACACAGCATCCCTGTCCATCACCAACTCCCGGAGTTTACTTAAACTCATGTCCATTGAGACAGTGATGCCCTCCAACCATCTCATCCTCTGTCGTCCCCTTCTCCTCCACCTTCAGTCTTTCCCAGAATCAGGGTCTTTTCAAATTAGTCAGTTCTTCCCAGTAGGTGGCCAAAGTATTGGAGTTTCAGCTTCAGCATCAGTCCTTCCAATGAATATTCAGGACTGATTTCCTTTAGGATGGACTGATTGGATCTCCTTGTAGTCCAAGAGACTCTCAAGAGTCTTCTCCAACACCAAAGTTCAAAACATCAATTCTTCAGTGCTTAGCTTTCTTTAGAGTCCAACTCTCACATCCATACATGACCACTGGAAAAAACCATAGCTTTAACTAGACAGACCTTTATTGGCAAAATAACATCTCTGCTTTTTAATATGCTGTCTAGGGTGGTCATAACTTGTCTTCCAAGGAGTAAATGTCTTTTAATTTCATGGCTGCAGGCACCATCTGCAGTGATTTTGGAGCCCCCCAAAAATAAATTCTGTCACTGTTTCCCCATCTATTTGCCATGAAGTGATGGGACCAGATGTCATGATCTTAGTTTTCTGTGATCCATAGTTTCAGATAATATCCATATGTTGAAGAATCCTCAACTTTATGTTTCTAGCCTTAATCACTTCCCTGGGATCCTCACTCAGATATTGAACTGGTTACTGGGCACTATTGCAGGGATGTCTAATACGCAACTGGGATGCAACATGCCCAGAGTAGAACTCCCAACTCTGCTTCTCCAAAGTTGTCCTTCCTGCCAACCCTACCACGAGAAACTGGCACAGCATCTATACTAGGCTGCAGCCTATGATTCATCCTGGATTGCTTCCTTAATTTTGTTCTCTATTAGTGAATGTCCCCACAGTCTCTCTTTGTAATACTTCTACAGTCCCTGACTCTACTTTTCATCCCTCCTTTAGTCTTCCTGACTTTCCAAAGTATAAGTCCAATTAGGTCACCCTTCCCAGAAGCACTCTAAAACTTGCCTTATGCTTAGAATGAAAGTCAGTCTCCTTGACATGGCCTAGAAGGCCTCTCAGGAGCTTGTTCTTTCCTGTCTCTGGGATCTTGTCTTCTGGTTTCTTCCTCAGTCCCTTCACTATGTGCACACTGGATTTCTGTGGCCCTGAGCACGCTAAGCCCTCACCAGTTCCTTTGCACTAGTGTTTCCTTCTGTAGTGATAGCCTTTCCCAAGATATTGTCATGGATGTTGCCTTCTCATCATGCAAGTATCAACTAAAATATTGTACTGAGTATCAACAGAATGGTCTATATTTATTTAGAATTCTTAATTAAAAATGGCTCTTTTATTGATCTGTATTTTGTTTTTTATAACTGTTACGAAGTAGATGTTTAACTTAATTTTCTCCCAAAATTTAGCCAATTGTTCCAGTACCATTTATTTAATAGGCAGCTATTTTCTCCACTAACTTGAAATGCCAATAGCAGACACCTCAACTGCTTGTACTGGCATTTTTTGTGAAGGAATTGATAAGTGCATTTAACCCAGATTTGAATTTCACAGGATGGCCAGCAAGTCTTGTGGACGGTGGCCAAGGTTTATATTTGGTTGAAAATCCTTTGGTCTGAAGGGAATTTTAATTTTATGCTCGCATCTACTATTCAAAGAAATTTATTTGTGAGCAAAACTCTTGTGAGCATCATAAGAAATGTCCAAGTTAAATACCTATTAAATATCTCCTTATCTGTAAAATATCTGGCCCATATGGTAAAGAGTCTACCTGCAGTGCAGGAGACCTGAGTTCAATCCCTGGGTCAGGAAGATCCCCTGGAGAAGGAAATGGCAACCCACTCCAGTATCCTTGCCTGGAAAATTCCATGGACGGAGGAGCCTGATGCGGTACAGTCCATGATGGGGTCACAAAGAGTTGGACATGACTGAGCAACTTCCCTTCTATCTGTAAAATATTTTTCTAGCCCCTTTAGCTGTGAATCTTATGATTCTAGGGTTGGGCTATTAAAAAACTTTTCTCATATATTTTTCAATGAACTCTACCCATATATACTGATATTTAACTCCAGTACTTTGGTCACCTCATGTGAAGAGCTGACTCATTGGAAAAGACTCTGATGCTGGGAGAGATTGCGGGCAGGAGGAGAAGGGGACGACAGAGAATAAGATGGCTGGATGGCATCACTGACTCGATGGGCATGAGTTTGAGTGAACTCTGGGACTTGGGGATGGGCAGGGAGGCCTGGTGTACTGTGATTCATGGGGTCGCAAAGAGTCGGACACGACTGAGCGACTGAACTGAACTGAAGATATTCTGTGTTTCTATACTACATTTTTTTTTTTTTTGCCTTAGAGATTAAACTATAGAAATTCAGCTGTTTCTAAGTGTTTCTTTTTCTGGAAAAATATTTGTCAACATTAAAGATGGTGCTTGTTGTTAGCATTTTGAGATTCTAAACTTTGCCTCACATCCATCCAACAGCTCAGCTGCTGCGTTTTATTTTTACTCTACGACCAGGCAAAATGTTAATAATTGTGGTGCCCCTGGAGTATGCTGGAGTTGTGCAGGCTTTACTCTTTCACTCCTGTTAATGCAGGAAATTTATGATCTTCAAAAGGAGACTGAAATGCAGAAATATCAATGTTTGTTCAAGATCTCTTTTTCCCAAATAGCTGTGTTGAATTTATACCTTATTTGGACAATTTCCATATTGAAAGGCTCAGAATGCTCTACTGACTCCTCTTTTGCCCTCTAAGAAAAAGGTCTAAACATTTAAAATAGGAAAAGCAAAGCTATTATGTGGGAAGTGTGGTCATAGGAAAGAATGGCATTTTGAGAACAGAAAGCAGGAAAACTCCTGAACAGAGCCTGGCTTCGTTCTTCTCAGGGCTAAATAAATATTGCATTTCTCAAAGCCTGTATCTTTGGATAAAAACCTAGGTTTGGGTAAAGAAGAAAGGCATTTCAACTCTATTATTGGCCTTCAGATTGTTTCTGTTTTCCACAAATTCTGAAATTGCAGTCAATTAGGTACTTTTTCTTGTGACAGATTGGAAACCAGAAGGGAGCTTTATGAATTCAAACAGAGAAATTTGAGCTAAAAATGTCTGTAAAGTACTGCTTTGCACATTTTGTCTTTAGAATTTACAGAGTACATTAATTTTCTGATATAAGCAATTATGAGATGTTTTAGACTTAGCCTTATGTAAAGTTAATAGAAGACATGCTTTATTTTGATTTTCTAATTTTTAAATATATTTATTTTAATCATTTGCATTCTGCTACAAAATTGATAAGCTGATTGGAATGGGATCTCATAAACCTGAATCCCCACACTTTCTCCTTGATTATCAATTCTTACGTTTTTAGACTTGATTCTGTGTTGATGATCCATGAGAGCTAAACTTTTTTGAGTTTGTAGCACCATCTGGGCTTCTCATTCTAAGTCTGTGAAGTGAAAATGATATATTTCTTTTTATGGTTGGCCATAAGTTTTTTGTTTAAGAGCAAAGCTTCCCACTCAAAGTTCCAGTGGCCTCTCTGTGTTCATGAGCGGAACTTAGAAGAGGGAGGTTAGGGATGATCTACAGCCTGGGTCACCATCTCTGCTCATGGTTTTTCTCCTACACGATCCATTCTAAATTTCCTTGCTTTCAGTTAGCATTTCTGCTGGTTTTGGTGCCTTACCTGGTGGTGTGACCCAAACTCTCATTCCTGAGGCATTTGAGCCCCTGAAAATTCTACCCTTCTCCAGTTATGGCTGTTACATGTGTCCACTTACAGTCAAAACTGGAGAAAGGAGTAGCAGAGTTGTTTGAGTGGACCACTTGAATTCCAGATATATTCCTCCTTGTCTACACCTCCACCTGCTAATTAGGGTCAGTTACCCTGCCATGATAATGACCATTCTTTTTGTCTGTTGGCCCCTGGACATGGGGGTTCAAAGTACCCAAGTTACAGTCTTAGCTTGTAATTCAGTGAGCTCTTTGTTGTGTTCCCTGACAAGAGTGTCCCCCCATCTTTGGACCAAGACTTGCACCCTGCAGGGCCCAGAGCTGCGGGAACAGGAAGCACAAAATGCCCCATAAGACACTGGGAATGATGATCAATGGGGGCTATTTCTGCTTCTGTGCTTCAGTCCTGGATCTATGTAGGCTTTTAAATGAGGAACAGAAGTCTCTGATTCAGTGTGTCTACATCCTAAACGAAGACACACCGATAATCACAGAGTATTGCCTCTGAGCTGGCTTTCTAGCCCAAGTGACACACAGGGAAGGGCCGGGGTGAAGCTCATTATTGAATTCAACAGAAGCAGAAGAGATTAAGAAGAGGTGGCAAGAATACAGAGAAGAACTGTACAAGAAAGATCTTCATGACCCAGATAATCACGATGGCATGATCACTCACCTGGAGCCAGACATCTTGGAATGTGAAGTCAAGTGGGCCTTAGAGAGCATCACTACGAACAAAGCTAGTGGAGGTGATAGAATTCCAGTTGAACTATTTCAAATCCTGAAAGATGATGCTGTGAAAGTGCTGCACTCCATATGCCAGCAAATTTGGAAAACTCATCAGTAGCCACAGGACTGGAAAAGGTCAGTCTTCATTCCAATCCCAAAGAAAGGCAATGCCAAAGAATGCTCCAACTACTGCACAATTACACTCATCTCACATGCTAGTAAAGTCATGCTCAAAATTCTCCAAGCCAGGCTTCAGCAACATGTGAACCGTGAACTTCCAGATGTTCAAGCAGGTTTTAGAAAAGGCAGAGGAATGAGAGATCAATTTGCCAACATCTGCTGGATCATGGAGAAAGCAAGAGAGTTCCAGAAAAACATCTATTTCTGCTTCATTGACTATGCCAAAGCCTTTGACTGTGTGGATCACAATAAACTGTGGAACATTCTGAAAGAGATGGGAATATCAGACCTCCTGACCTGCCTCTTGAGAAACCTGTATGCAGTTCAGGAAGCAACAGTTAGAACTGGACATGGAACAACAGACTGGTTCCAAATAGGAAAAGGAGTACGTCAAGGCTGTATATTGTCACCCTGCTTATTTAACTTCTATGCAGAGTACATCATGAGGAACGCTGGGCTGGAAGAAGCACAAGCTGGAATCAAGATTGCCGGGAGAAATATCAATAACCTCAGATATGCAGATGACACCACCCTTATGGCAGAAAGTGAAGAGGAACTCAAAGGCCTCTTGATGAAAGTGAAAGAGGAGAGTGAAAAGGTTGGCTTGAAGCTCAACATTCAGAAAACGAAGATCATGGCATCTGGTCCCATCACTTCATGGGAAATAGATGGGGAAACAGTGGAAACAGTGTCAGACTTTATTTTTGGGGGCTCCAAAATCACTGCGGATGCTGATTGCAGCCATGGAATTAAAAGACGCTTACTCCTTGAAAGGAAAGTTATGACCAAACTAGATAGTATATTAAAAAGCAGAGAAATTACTTTGCCAACAGAGGTCCATCTAGTCAAGGCTATGGTTTTTCCAGTGGTCATGTATGGATGTGAGAGTTGGACTGTGAAGAAAGCTGATCGCTGAAGAATTGATGCTTTTGAACTGTGGTGCTGGAGAAGACTCTTGAGAGTCCCTTGGACTGGTAGGAGATCCAACCAGTCCATTCTAAAGGAGATCAGTCCTGGGTGTTCATTGGAAGGACTGATGTTAAAGTTAAAGCTCCAATACTTTGGCCACCTCATGTGACGAGTTGACTCACTGGAAAAGACTGATGCTGGGAGTGATTGGGGGCGGGAGGAGAAGGGGACGACAGAGAATGAGATGGCTGGATGGTATCACCTACTGGATGGACATGAGTTTGAGTGAACTCTGGGAGTTGGTGATGGACAGGGAGGCCTGGCATGCTGTGATTCATGGGGTCGCAAAGAGTTGGACACAACTGAGTGAACTGAACTGAACTAATTGTCATACTTTACTGCATTGATCTGGAGCTCCACCATACATCTGTGGTATATATATGTCTGTACATTTTCTACAACAAGTTCAAAGCATTTTCCATGCTTAAAGTTCTCACAACAGAGTGACAAAGGCATTATGTCCCAGAAATTATTATACATATTTTTAGATGGGAAATAGACAGGCAGAGCCATGTAGCTATCTAGGTAAGGAGCACCGTGGGAAGATGCTGGTGGAGTTTAGGGCCAAGGTTGGCTTCTGTGATCCATGTTGTTCTCTCTGCTAGCTGGAGAACTTTGCCAGGCCTCTACCTATAGCTTCAAACGAGTGACGTTTTTTTTATTGTATTGATATTTATTTTATTTGAGTATAATTGGTTTGCTGCTACTGCTGCTGCTGCTGCTAAGTTGCTTCAGTCGTGACCAACTCTGTGCGACCCCATAGACGGCAGCCTACCAGGCTCCCCCATCCCTGGGATTCTCCAGGCAAGAACACTGGAGGGGTTGCCATTTCCTTCTCCACTCAGTTCAGTTCGGTTCAGTAGCTCAGTTGTGTCCGACTCTTTGCGACCCCATGAATCACAGAGTGAACTCCGGGAGTTGGTGATGCACAGGGAGGCCTGGCATGCTGTGATTCATGGGGTCACAAAGAGTTGGTCACGACTGAGCGACTGAACTGAACTGAACTGAGGATAGAAAGGGAATGATAAAGCTAGGCACTTTCGGAGCAAAATACATCTGAAACCTAGCAGGAAACCCATATGAAACCGTCCCATCTTCCTCTGGATTGAAAAGGCAGAGAGAAACAGTTCTTGCCTTGCAACAAAGGGTAAACCAACAAGGAATGACAGACCTGCCCAATCACAGTTTATAGCTGAGAATTTCCCGAGTTGTAACAAAGCAGATTGTGTTGTGTAGTTTAAATAGCTAACTGTTTTTGTTTTCCTGGAGGAGAGCATAGGTAAATGTGGAAGCAGATAATGCTGTGGGCTATAGGGAAGCACCTTTGAATGCACCTTCTGTACTATAGTAGATGAAAGACACCAAAGTGGCAGATTTCTTGGAGAATTCAAGATGAATCATGCAGGGAGATAGCCTGAACTTGCTGAGATGTATGTTGTTTCAAGCAGCTATTAATTCTGTGCTATAGGGGGAGCTGAAACAAGATGGCAGAGGAATAGGACGGCGAGACCACTGTCTCCCCCACAAATTCATCAAGAGAACATTTGAACACTGAGTAAAGTCCATAAAACAACTTTTGAATGCTGGCAGAGGACATCAGGCACCCAGAAAAGCAGCCCATTGTCTTCAAAATAAGGTAGGAAAAAACATAAACAATAAAAAGAGAGACAAAAGAAGTAGGGATGGAGTCCGTCCCGGGAAGGGAGGCATAAAAAAAGAGAGGTTTCTGAAACCAGGAAACACTCTCACAGGCTGTGGTGAGCCTTGGAACCTCAGAGGACAACACAACCAACCGGGAGCAAAAGAAATAAATAATTAAACCTCACAGCTTAGGAGTCCAAAGGTAACTCCCAGTGGAGAAACAGAGCAGATGCCCACATCTACCATTAACATGCGGGGCCTGGGTATGGAGGAGCCAGCTGAACTGCTTAGAGAGAGGACTGGGCCTGAATGCTGCGAGGGCAGTCTGGGGGAGCTGACTGGAGATAGCAGAGCAGACTGTGGGGTAGCTACCCGGCGAAAAGCCCTAACTTAAGACTCCGCCAGCCCCGCTCACAGAACAAAAGACTGAGCAGAGCTAGCCAGCTGTGGACGGCCCATCCCCCACCGAGACAGGCAGGGGAGGGCAGTCAGAGCCAGAAGGGGGCAATCGCAGTCCCAGAGAGGCATCCGATACCAATCTACAGGCAGGCTTTAGTGTTAACCAAGACTTTTTGGGTTTCTGGCTGGTTAACATCTGCCTGAGAAGGTGCGCCGGTTATATACACAGAAAACCGAGCGGGAGGGACCGGGGAGGTGATAAGTCGCAGCGACTGCACTCGCCAAACACCTGGTCACTTGAGCTGCTCGGTCAGGGGAAGGCACAAAGCGCAGGCCCAACCAAGTCTGCATTTCTGTTGAGTACCCAAGTACCTGAACCTGAGTGGCTTAAACCTGGGACATGCATGCAACCCAGCGCCAGCCTCAGACAGTTATCAGCAGAGCAACTTAGAGCCTGTGCAGTGTAGACTGGGACAGCACACACACCGTGAGCAGGGGCAAACCCAGTGTGGCCGGGACACTGCGAGCACTCCCCACAGACGCCAGAGATATTTCTCTGCAGTGTTCCTCCCTTCCCAAAACAGGACTGAACAAATGAGCTTTAAAAAGTGTCCACCACCCCCCCCCCCCACCCAGTGTCAGGGCAGAAATTAGACACTGAAGAGACCAGCAAACAGAAGCTAAAACAGAGGGAACCACCTTGGAAGTGACTATAGAGGTTGTCCAAAGTCACTCCAAACCTATTGACATCTCATAACTCATTATTAGTCACTTCATTGCACTCCAGAGAGAAGAAATCCAGCTCCACCCATCAGAACACTGATACAAGCTTCCCTAACCAGGGAACCTTGACAAACCACGCGTCCAACCTCACCCATAGCAAGGAAGTGAGTGAAATGAAGTTGCTCAGTCGTGTCCAAGACCCCATAGACTGTAGCCTACCAGGCTTCTCTGTCCATGGGATTTTCCAGGCAATAGTACTGGAGTGGATTGCCATTTCCTTCTCCAGGGGATCTTCCCAACCCAGGACTCGAACCCAGGTCTCCCGCATTGTAGACAGACGCTTTACCATCTGAACCACCAGGGAAGTCTAGCAAGGAAACTCCACAATAAAGAGAACTCCACAAACTGCCTGAAGACGGAAAGGCCACCCCAAACACAGCAATATAAGCAAGATGAAGAGGCAGAGAAATACCCAGCAAATAAAGGAACAGGATAAATGCCCACCAACCCAAACGAAAGAGGAAGAGATAGGGAATCTATCTGATAAAGAATTCCAAATAATGATAGTGAAATTGATTCAAAATCTTGAAAGCAAATTGGGGTTACAGTTAAATAATCTGGAGACGAGGATTGAGAAGATGCAAGAAAGCTTTAATAAAGACCTAGAAGAAATAAAAAAGAGTCAATATACAATGAATAATGCGATAGATGAGATCAAAAACACTCTGGAGGGAACCAACAGTAGAATAATGGAGGCAGAAGATAGAATAAGTGAGTTAGAATATAGAATGGTAGTAATTAATGAAGCAGAGAGGAAAAAAGAAAAATGAATTAAAGAAATGAGGACAATCTCAGAGACCTCTGGGACAATTTTAAACACCCCAATATCCGAATCATAGGAGTCCCAGAAGAAGACAAGAAGACAGACCATGAGAAAGTACTTGAGGAGATAATAGTTGAAAATTTCCCTAAAATGGGGAAGGAAACAATCACCCAAGTCCAAGAATCCCAGAGAGTCCCAAATAGGATAAACCCAAGGCGAAATACCCCAAGACACATATCAATCAAATTAACAAAGATCAAACACAAAGAACAAATATTAAAAGCAGCAAGGGAAAAGCAACAAATAACACACAAGGGGGTCCCCATAAGGATAACAGCTGATCTTTCAATAGAAACTCTTCAGGCCAGGAGGGAATGGCAGGGCATACTTAAAGTGATGAAAGAAAATAACCTACAGCCCAGATACTGTACCCAGCAAGGATCTCATTCAAGTATGAAGGCGAAATCAAAAGCTTTACAGACAGGCAAAAGCTGAGAGAATTCAGCATCACCAAACCAGTTCTCCAACAAATGCTAAAGGACCTTCTCTAGACAGGAAACACAGAATGAATGTATAAACTCGAACCCAAAACAATAAAGAAAATGGCAACAGGATCATACTTATCAATAATTACCTTAAATGTAAATGGGTTGAATGCCCCAACCAAAAGACAAAGACTAGCTGAATGGATACAAAAACAAGACCCCTATATATGTTGTCTACAAAAGACCCACATCAAAAAAAGGGACACATACAGATTGAAAGTGAAGGGCTAGAAAAAGATATTCCACGCAAATGGAGATCAAAAGAAAGCAGGAGTAGCAATACTCATATCAGATAAAATAGACTTTAAGACAAAGGCTGTGAAAAGAGACAATGAAGGACACTATATAATAATCAAAGGCTCAATCCAAGAAGAAGATATAACAAACATAAATATATATGCACCCAACATAGGAGCACCACAATATGTGAGACTAATACTAACAATTATGAAAGGGGAAGGAAAGTTATGACCAGCCTAGATAGCATATTAAAAAGCAGAGACATTACTTTGCCAGCAAAGGTCCGTCTAGTCAAGGCTATGGTTTTTCCCGTGGTCATGTATGGATGTGAGAGTTGGACTGTGAAGAAAGCTGATTGCTGAAGAATTGATGCTTTTGAACTGTGGTGCTGGAGAAGACTCTTGAGAGTCCCTTGGATTGCAAGGAAATCCAACCAGTCCATTCTAAAGGAGATCAGTCCTGGGTGTTCATTGGAAGGACTGATGCTAAAGCTGAAACTGCAATACTTTGGCCACCTCATGTGACGAGTTGACTCACTGGAAAAAAGTCTGATGCTAGGAGGGATTGGGGGTAGGAGGAGATGGGGACGACAGAGAATGAGATGGCTGGATGGCATCACTGACTCGATGGACATGAGTTTGAGTGAACTCTGGGAGTTGGTGATGGACAGGGAGCCTGGCGTTCTGTGGTTCATGGGGTCTCAAAGAGTCGGGCATGACTGAGCGACTAAACTGAACTGAACTGATGAAAGGGGAAATCAACAATAACACAATAATAGTGGGAGACTTTAATACCCCACTCACATTTATGGATAGATCAACTAAACAGAAAATTAACAAGGAAACACAAAAGTTAAATGATACAATAGACCAGTTAGACCTAATAGATATCTATAGGACATTTCACCCCAAAATAATGAATTTCACCTTCTTTCCAAGTGCACACGGAACCTTTTCCAGGATAGATCACATCCTGGGCCATAAATCTAGCCTTGGTAAATTCAAAAAAATTGAAATCATTCCAAGCATCTTTTCTGACCACAATGCAGTAAGACTGGATCTCAATTACAGGAGAAAAACTATTAAAAATTCCAACATATGGAGGCTGAACAACACGCTGCTGAATAATGAAAAAATCATTGAAGAAATAAAAAAAAGAAATCAAAATATGCATAGAAATGAATGAAAATGAAAACACAACAACCCAAAACCTGTGGGACACTGTAAAAGCAGTGCTAAGGGGAAGGTTCATAGCAATACAGGCATACCTCAAAAAACAAGAAAAAAGCCAACTAAATAACCTAACTCTACACCTAAAGCAACTAGAAAAGGAAGAAATGAAGAACCCTAGGGTTAGTAGAAGGAAAGAGATTTAAAAATTAGAGCAGAAATAAATACAAAAGAAACAAAAGAGACCATAGCTAAAATCAACAAAGCCAAAAGCTGGTTCTTTGAGAGGGTAAATAAAATTGACAAACCACTAGCCAGACTCATCAAGAAACAAAGGGAGAAAAACCAAATCAATAAAATTAGAAATGAAAAGGGAGAGATCACAACAGACAATACAGAAATACAAAGGATCATAAGAGACTATTATCAGCAATTATATGCCAATAAAATGGACAACTTGCAAGAAATGGACAAATTCTTAGATAAGCATAACTTTCCAAAACTGAACCAGGAAGATATATAAAATCTTAACAGACCCATCACAAGCATGGAAATTGAAACTGTAATCAGAAATCTTCCATCAAACAAAAGCCCAGGTCCAGATGGCTTCACAGCTGAATTCTACCAAAAATTTAGAGAAGAGCTAACACCTATCCTACTCAAACTCTTCCAGAAAATTGCAGAGGAAGGTAAACTTCCTAACTCATTCTATGAGGCCATCATCACCCTAATACCAAAACCTGACAAAGATGCCACAAAAAAAGAGAACTACAGGCCAATATCACTGATGAACATAGATGCAAAAATCCTTAACAAAATTTTAGCAATAAGAATCCAACAACACATTAAAAAGATCATACATCATGACCAAGTGGGCTTTATCCCAGGAATGCAAGGATTCTTCAATATCCGCAAATCAATCAATGTAATACACCATATTAACAAATTGAAAAATAAAACCCATATGATTATTTCAATAGATGCAGAGAAAGCCTTTGACAAATTTCAACATCCATTTATGATCAAAACCCTCCAGAAGGCGGGAATAGAAGGAACATTCTTCAACGTAATAAAAGCTATATATGACAAACCCACAGCAAACATTATTCTCAATGGTGAAAAATTGAAAGCGTTTCCCCTAAAGTCAGGAACAAGACAAGGGTGCCCACTCTCACCATTACTATTCAACATAGTTTTGGAAGTTTTGGCCACAGCAAAAAGATCAGAAAAATACATAAAAGGAATTCAAATAGGAAAAGAAGAAGTAAAACTCTCATTGTTTGCAGATGACATGATCCTCTACACAGAAAACCCTAAAGACTCTACCAGAAAATTACTAGAGCTAATCAATGAATATAGTAAAGTTGCAGGATACAAAATCAACACACAGAAATCCCTTGCATTCCTATACACTAATAATGAGAAAATAGAAAAATTAAGAAAACAATTCCATTCACCGTTGCAACGAAAAGAATAAAATACTTAGGAATATATCTACCTGAAGAAACAAAAGACCTATATATAGAGAACTATAAAACATTGGTGAAAGAAATCAGAGAGGACACTAATAGATGGAGAAACATACCATGTTCATGGGTTAGAAGAATAAATATTATGAAAATTAATATATTACCTAAAGTAATTTATAAGTTCAATGCCATACCTATCAAGCTACCAATGGTGTTTTTCACAGAGCTAGAACAAATAATTTCACAAATTGTATGGAAATATAAAAAACCTCTCATAGCCAAAGCAATCTTGAGAAAGAAGAATGGAACTGGGGGAATCAACCTGCCGGACTTCAGGCTCTACTACAAAGCCACAGTCATCATAGTATGGTACTGGCATAAAGACAGAAATATAGATCAATGGAACAATATAGAAAGCCCAGAGATAAATCCATGCGCCTATGGACACCTTATCTTTGACAAGGGAGGCAAGACTATTCAATGGAGAAAAGACAATCTCTTTAACAAGTGATGCTGGGAAAACTGGTCAGCCACTTGTAAAAGAATGAAACTAGAACATTCCCTAACACCATACAGAAAAATAAACTCAAAATGGATTAAAGATCTATATGTAAGACCAGAAACTATAAAACTCCTAGAGGAGAACGTAGGCAAAACACTCTCCGACATAAGTCACAGCAGGATCCTCCAAGACCCACCTCCCAGAATATTGGAAATAAAAGCAAAAATAAACAAATGGGACCTAATTAAAAGCTTCTGCACAGCAAAGGAAACTATAAGTAAGGTGAAAAGACAGCCTTCAGAATGGGAGAAAATAATAGCAAATGAAGCAACTGATAAAGGATTAATCTCAAAAATATACAAACAACTCCTGTAGCTCAATTCCAGAAAAATAAACGACCCAATCAAAAAATGGGCTAAAGAACTAAACAGACATAATCTTTGTAGAGGCAGCTGGCAAGGACCAACTTCCAGTCAGCAGGGTCCCTTCATAGCCACATATCTGACCATGTGACACCATTTCATGGCCATTGTGTCCTGCGGTGCTGGGACAGCTCATTCCCAGGTCTAGGGAAGTGATGGGCCACTCAGTGTGCTAAAATTGGACCAGGCCTTGCAAGTAGCAAAAGTCTCTGGACCACTGTCTTACTAGCCTCCTGGTCCAGGAAAATATTTCCTCTTGTTGCTTTTTCCCATACCCAGAGTCACATTATTACAATTATTGATCTCATATGGAACTGTCAGTTCAGCATTATATCACAGGCTCAGTGAAACAAGTGACATAGAAAATAATATAGCCATAGCTAGCAGTTATTAGTCAAATAAGAATTATAAGTCAAGAACTTTCTTTAGATAAAGCCTGGTATATCCCAAGTCACCTGACTTCATTCGTTAACTGATTATAGTCTGGTATTAATCTCCTGGTTGTACATTATGGAGCATCTGACCTTTATCTGAAGATTGGTTACTGAGATAAGCCTTAGAAACTAACCTAGAGTGTCCTTTTTAATAATTAAATCTTTTAGCAGTATCACGTAACAAGGAACTGTCTCAGCAGTGAGTCTTAGTAAACACTAGACATTAACAAAACTAGAAACTTAATTTAACAATTTACAAAACTTAATATTCTGTGATTTTTCATTATGGAAGCCCTGTAGCTAGGGAGGCTTTAACCCATCAAATAAAAAATGAGGTTTGTCAGGGAGCTGGGAAAAGCCAAGCAGCCATCTTGGATTTCCCATAGCCCTGACTCTGATTTCTAACTATTGTTTTTAATTTTCCAATTTAGAAGCAGACTGTTGCCATGGTTTAAGGACATTAGGATGGCACAAGCCTAACAGAGTTTTTGTATAAGCAGAATGAGCTTTTACATTATGACCATTGCAAGCTGCTGACCTTCAACACCCCCTGAAAGAAGTTCAGGGTGAAAATCAGGAATGAGGCACTCTGTGTTCTGAGAAAAAAAACACAACAACAACTGGCAGAACAGGACTTCAGATAGTTAGATCTTTTCAGAAAAAGGTTTTATGAGTTCCAATTCTTGCATCTTCTCATACCTAGAAAAACACTGACGTCATTAATGGTGAAATCTGCTTTGGCGATTAAAAAAAATTTTTTTTTTTTTTAACACTTAAAAGTCAAAATAGAGTAGCTATGGTTCAGACATCCTGGGAAATAACTATTTCCCAGGTATCCTGAAAAATGATATTATGGGTGTGATTTCAGATTAGACGTTGTGACCTAATGTAGAACTTAATGCTCCTGTAATGCATTTTTGCTTCTGTACTTTGCTTGCTGCTCGTAAAACCAAAGTTACTCCATTTTAAGATAAGGTTGTTTTTAAGTAAAGATTCCTAAAATTGTTTTTGAAAAAATAAAAAAAATAAAATAAAATTATCTAAAAAAAAAAAACAAAAAAAAACCTAAACAGACATTTCTCCAAAGAAGACATACAGATGGCTAACAAATACATGAAAAGATGCTCAGCATCCCTCATAGTCAGAGAAATGCAAATCAAAACCACAATGAGATACCATTTCACACCAGTCAGAATGGCTGCTATCCAAAAGTCTACAAGCAATAAATGCTGGAGAGGCTGTGGAGAAAAGGGAACCCTCTTACACTGTTGGTGGGAATGCAAACTAGTACAGCCACTATGGAGAACAGTGTGGAGATTCCTTAAAAAACTGGAAATAGGACTGCCATACGACCCAGCAATCCCACTCCTGGGCATACACAATGAGGAAACCAGAATTGAAAGAGACACATGTACCCCAATGTTCATCGCAGCACTGTTTATAATAGCCAGGACATGGAAGCAACCTAGATGTCCAACTGCAGATGAATGGATAAGAAAGCTGTGGTACATTTACACAATGGAGTACTACTCAGCGATTAAAAAGAATACATTTGAATTAGTTCTAATGAGGTGGATGAAACTGGAGCCTATTATACAAAGCGAAGTAAGCCAGAAACAAAAACACCAATACAGTATATTAACACACATATATGGAATATAGCAAGAGGATAACGATAACCCTTTATACGAGACAACAGCAGAGACTTGGATGTGTGGAGCAGTCTTTTGGACTCTGTGGGAGAGGGCAAGGGTGGGATAATTTGGGAGAATGGATTGAAACATGTATATTATCATATGTGAAACGAATCTGACGTGGTTGGGGGCTCCCCACCTCAACACTCTGTGGATTTAAGAGGCTGTTTCTTCCGGAAGTGTATAAATTAGCCTGGGATAGAACCTGCATGCTGAATTTACTAATTAAGAAATGAGAAACCAGAACTATAAAGGTGGCATAGAAATACAAAAAAAATAATAATAATAACTCTGTGCTACAATTAGTAGCAGATGCTTTTGAGTAGAGACAATTTGATTATCCTTTCTTTGCTACCACATGTAACAATTTCCAAGTGTGCTAGTGCAGACGGGAGTCAAGATAAAGGGTAAGATGCAGATGTATAATTGGACAGCCACAGAGACCACCGTTTGGTGTTGATCTTTCTGTTTGAGTATTATGCTGTTCAACACATACTTTTAAAAAGAGGTCTAACATCCTAACAATCTAGTAAATCTACTTCTCAAGGTGTTCATGTTACTGAATACAGTAAGAACCATTGCAAAACAACACCTGAATAGGTTCCTTTGTGAAGATTTGCAAATGTGGCAGTAACAGAGAATAATGTAGTATTTCTTTTAACACCCAGAGTGAAGATTAGCTTCCATTTTACAGCTGCATCTAGTTATATCAGTATATTAATTAATTTGTGTTTCTGTGTGGAAACAAAATCTAAACTATTGAGAAATGCCAGGGTATATATTCTATTTCTCTTAAAATGAATTATCTGGAAAGGTCCTGGGGGATGAACCCCAGGATGAGTGTAAGGGATCCTGTCATGCTCTGCCTGGGTCTCCTCAGAGTTCGCTCCGTTTCCCTCTGTTCTGTTTCCTTTGTGTTTCTTTTTTGGAAGGAATACTCTCCAGGCTGCTAGAGCTAGCTTTGCTTCTGTGCAAGGAAAGAAGGGAGTGTCTGGGCATTTAGTCCCCAGATCGATCCTGTAACCAGTGATGGATGTGTGTGAGGCAATACATCTCAATCTCCCTTGCCCTTGAGGGGACAGTGGCCTGCCCTCAAGTCCTGGTGGGACTGAGCCGAGGCTACATTCTCCAAGACTTGGCTTGAAATCTCAGCCTTGCATAGCTCCCTTCCCTGTCTTGTCTCCTGTCCCCATGTCCAGATTGTTTATTTCAGAATACTTCCTAATAAATCAGTTTCACATGAATCTGCAACTTGGGGTCCCCTCATGGGGAAGCCAACTTGAGCACTTGCCCTATGCAGTTAGAATTGGAATGCAATGCAGTGGCAGGCTGTTGTGTTATAATTCCTGATGTTTCCATTCTATTTCCATTCATTCCATTACTGACTTTCCTCTTACCATAATTCCTGCTTCCTTTTCCGACAGAAATCACCCACTGGTCTTCTGTAGGTTTTTAGGATAGGTATGCATTGTTAAAGATTCATATTGTATCTAAGTAAGCCTCCACATATGCCTATTAGTAGGTTACCTGAGACTTTGGTTAAATAAATGAGAGACTTCAGTTATTTTTATACTTGGGAAGGGAATTCCTCTTTGGCATTCAGATCCATGAATCTGCTTTGTAAACAAATTACTTCCTATACCAGTTTATTTCAGTGCATTGGAGGCAGCACTAAAATTTTATCTGGTATCTGCATAAATCTGTAAATAGAAGAGGGAAAAAGAAAAATGAGAAGTGGGGGAAGGTTGCTAATATTTATTGGGAATCTACTATATACCAGACACTATATGTGACCTGAAGAATGGCAGGTTAAAGGATTTGCCCCAAGGTCACACAATTAATGAACAGTCAGGCAGGAATTTAAACCTGAACAGAAGTGAGGGAACATAAGCTTCTGTGTCATTTGAGGGAAACCTGTACTCTTATACATTATGATGATTCTGCTGCTTCTATCTTCATGCAAGCTTGTCAGTCTTCTTGGTTAAATTTACCACTGGCCCATTTCCCCCATTCTTACAGCCAAGGATCTATGTCAGGCTTCAATGGACTGCTGCCACCTGCTCTGCGCACTCCCTTTTGCATAGGAAGGCCAGCATCACCTTTTTAGAGTGCCATGGCATCTCCAGAACACAGCTGTCATTCCCCAATCCCTCTTTCCAGAAAATTAAAAAGCAGTTTTTATTATTGTCTTAGAGACTTTCCATTAGTTGGAGGAAAGTTGTCCTTTTGCCTGTTGCTGTCATTGTCCATTGGCTTTGGCACACACTTCTGTTGAAGGAGGATAAACCAATTTGCTTTTAAGCAATGCACAAGACAGACACAGGCCTAGGACATCTAAATTCTTTCTGTCCTGACTGCTCACACGTGTGCCTTTTCCACGCGATGTCCACCTGGCCCTGGTACCGGAATCCTTACCAGCAGAGGGGAGGTTTCAGTCCTCACCGGACTATGCATACTTCCCCCAGCCCCACCCAGACACTAGCCTGAGGGTCTTCCATATCCTTCAATTACCCTGCTCTTTATTTATTTGTTGTGAATATTCATGCATTATTATTCATTCTCCTCAAATTTTCCATCACTTGGTGAAACCTCTGATTTCCTGGTCAACTTTATGCTATTTTGATAACTTTGTGTTTATTTGTGAGATAGCAGAGTTTGGAGCTTAGAACTGAGAGCAACTTTTGAGGCCCTCTAATCCAACCTTCTCAATTTAATTTGTACAATTTATGGCCTAAAGCATTTCATAATTTCAGAAGTCATATAATTTTCAGTTCAGGAAACTTTGAAGACAGAAGAAAACAAAAAACAAGGATCACGTGTAGTATTACTGTCCAATGATAACTGTTATTGATATTTTGGTTAAATTTACCATTGGCCCATTTTCCCCATTCTTACAGCC
Source organism: Moschus berezovskii (assembly GCF_049115385.1). NCBI lineage: Eukaryota > Metazoa > Chordata > Mammalia > Artiodactyla > Moschidae > Moschus > Moschus berezovskii. Next base: position 108,901,768 of record NC_142468.1, on the reverse strand, counting down.
AAGGATCTATGTCAGGCTATATATTTAAAAGAAATATATTTTATGCTTGTCTTATAAAAATTTAAGTATGAATATTTTATGTGCTTCATATATGTTTTTAAGATATTTTAATTAAGCATGTAATAAGTGCATACTCACTGTTAAAAATTATAACAATATAGATAAATTGAAATTTCCCCTTGTTCCCTCTTCCCTGTTCACCTTCCCAGTCTGTTTTCTCCTCAGACTTAATTGCTATTAATCAATTTAGTATATGTCTTTTAAAATCTGTTTAATACACACATATACATATAGAAATATTTATTTTTCTTGCATATATATGTATATTAATTGTGTCATTATCTGCATTGGTCTGAAACTTACTTCCTCACTTAGTAATATGCTTTAGACATCTATCTATGTCAGTCTATCATTTCATTCTGGATCCTGACAGAAAATAAATAGCTCAAATAAAGTTAAGTAATTTCAAGACAGTTTGGTGATAACCTGAACTTCATGGCCAGGGTGTAGGGAGATCATAGGGGGCAGTGCAGTGCTCTGAGGTTAGCAATAATGAGGGTATTATCTTCACCTCTAGACTGGGGCAGAGGAAATATAGGGGGTGAGTGAGATGGGGTGTGGGGATGCAGGGAGGGAAAGAACGGGGGCAGGGGTGGGAAGAGAGAGACGTGTAGAATGAGCTGCTTGGCAGGACCAAGATTCAGCAGGGGACTCAAATGCTGAAGCCTTGTCCCCACCATAGCAGTATTTGGACATGGTGCCTTTGGGAGGTAATTAGGGTTAGATGAAGTCATAGGGTGGGGTCTTCATGGTGGGATTAAGTGAGTGAAGTCACTCAGTCATGTCCGACTCTTTGTGACTCCATGGGTACCAGGCTCCTTCGTCCATGGGATTTTCTAGGCAAGAGTACTGGAGTAGGTTGCTATTTCCTTCTTCAGGGAATCTTCCGGACCCAGGGATTGAACCCAGGTCTCCTGCATTGTAGACAGACGCTTTTACCATCTGAGCCACCAGGGAAGTACCCCCTGGTGGGATTAGTGCCCTCAAAATAGAAGATGAAAGAGCTTGCTCATTCTCACTCCACACCCAGGCACTGAGAAAAGGTTCTGCTGGCACATAGTGAGAAGGTAGCCATCTGCAAGCCAGGAGCAGCACTCTCACCAAAACCAAACCTTGCTGGACCTTGATCATACACTTGACAGCTCCAAGAACTGTGCAGATAGAAAGTTCTGTTGTTTAAGTCACCCACTCTATGGCTTTTGTTATGTAGCCCCTCTAATCTTGGAGGGGGGTCCTTGTTGGCTGAATCCGGCGGGAACCTGGAGAGCTAGAGAGTTGTTGATGCAGCCTATGTGAGCCTCCC